>NC_081149.1:6648653-6948653 GCF_958295425.1 Solea solea | reverse complement strand
TACAGTTTGGCACTGTTTGGCTTGATTTCTGTCCACACGTCACCGGAGAACAGACTCCTACTCCACAGACTACAGCGGCAGGGCCCTAGATAAACATGTGTCCGTTCTCTTAAAAAGACTCATTAATCTCACCACAATAGTTTATTAAAAAATCTCTGTTTGCTTCTGAGCTGGTTCATTTTTACATGAGCTGTATGCTAACTTCGCTGGCGCGAGCTAACGCACTGTTGCTAGCCAACCACCCACTCTTGTGTGTTGTGTATGCCTAGCTAATTACATAACTTAACTATAATACTCTGATAAGAACAAAGCAATGCAGCAGCGTGTGGAAATACCCCTGTCACTGTAAAGAAACAGGAAAAAGAGCAGTAACAAAGAAAATGAGAAAAGATTAAGCGAACCACAGAAATCTCATGAAAACAGCCCAAAAATGTGTATTGTCAGTAATCAGAGTTGGCTGTTTGTGTTCTTTGAGCATGTGCCAGGATACCAGAACACTGAGTGGGAGGATGAGAATGTGAGTGAATGAGCTCTCAGCACAAATAAACAACTCAGAGGATCTCAGGGACACAGGTGGCCAACTAATGAGGAAACATCGTGGCAGGGCCACCTCCAGGAAGTTTCGGTGGCACTGGTGCCCAAATACTCAATCCAAACCAGGAATTAAACCCACAGACACTTTCTGATGACTCAGGCAAGAGACAAGAGTCCCCCCCTCCATGATTACAGGTCTATTTTAGTCTATTCACACATTAACATTACATAAAACAACAGTTTATTTGCAGAATACTAAAACCTAATGGAGAAAAATGGTAATTTGACTATGTAGTTAAAAACTTTAAATCATAAATTGTGAAGGACATGCAAAAAATGATCAAACACAATAAAATCGGGGATGCAAGAGTCGGTAAAAAAATCGCCAAACCCTCTGCCATCACGTCGGCTACACTTGTTGCTGGACACATGTGGAAATCCTGGTCTACTGTGAGGGACAAGAACTTCAGTTATCTACAGGCTTTGACCTGAAGATGAAAGACTAAAAGATGTGATTCTATGTAAAGGACTGAGCTCAGCTCTTGTACCATCCAGACTAATGACGTGTCAGGACGCTGATAAGGTGACCTTGTCCTTCCAGTGAGAAAAAAAAAACAGAAAAACAACACATCAGCTGTCGTATCCAGATGCTATTTCTCAAATTCTGTGTGGCGGATCAATGTTGAACCAGGGGATTTGCAAAAAAACATGAGGCACATTCACTTTGAAACAACATGAGCGTTATCCATTTACTGTAATGTGATCATGGAAAATGCATGAGTTGAACAGAGATGCCTCTGTGTTCAAATTCTTTGGGTCTCTGCTGACATTTGGAGCTTTTTTTCCCCCTTTATCTTGTGAAAGAGAAACGACAAGTAAAGCAGGGAGTGCAGAGAGAAAACTGCATGATAAGCAAAACAGTGTAGGCTTTAGTGTAATCCTCTTGTTTGAAAGAGGAATAACTACACATGTTTATGTGCATTTCACAATACAACAACTTGTATACCATAAAGGAATCCATATGTTTTTATATTCCCATGTGAGACCTCCCACTGCACAAACTCTTTCCAGAGTTAGCACTCGACATACCACATACCACATTGTTGAGTAAATCACAAAGTCCCTTGCCAGAGACCGCATGCTTCCCTTTGATCACCAAAATCAGAGCACAATTTATGTCAGGAATGCCTGTTTGTTTTTGGGAATAAAACATTTCAGATATTGCCTGTTTTTGCAAAACTCCTTTGAAAGGATCCCAGAAATTCTCTCATCATTCAGATGTCCACAAATCCAAACCTTTGTGTGACATTTTGGTATGACAGTGCACACATGACCTCAGTGGTTGGGCCCCAGGGGTGGAAAGTAACGAGTTACATTTACTCTCGTTACTGTAATTGAGTAGTTTTTTTGTGTACTTTTTTGAGTCACTTTTAAAATCAGTAATTTTACTTTTACTTAAGTACATATTGTTGGAAGTAATTTACTTCGCTACATTTGAAATAGCTTCCGTTACAAAGTAAAAAAAAAAACGTGTCTGCGTGCCAGTAAGTGTCCATCTGATTGGCTCTGGACAACTGCAGCGCCAGAAGGTCAGAAACGTCGAGACGTCGGTGCCACAGAGGAGCTAGCTCAAAGATGATGGAGACGGATGGGGACGAGTGTATCGATGGAGAAGGGTCGAATTCGGAACATAGAGACACGCACGGAGAAGGTGAGGCCAATCCCTGGCCATACTTAAAGGACTTCTTTGAGTTCAAGTCCGGGAATAACAACAATTTCATCATGCGATGTAAACTTTGTATGTCGAAAGAGACGCAGCTATCCACCTACAAAAACTCTGCTTCCAACCTGCACAAGCATGTACAGGTAAGATAACCTCACGTGAAGCTAAATAACGCTACATGCAATTAATCATGGATCCGTGAAAACACACAGAGCCGACGACTTTCACTTCAACTGAGTTTTGTTAACATGTATTTTCATATGTGGGATAATCTTGTTCTGCTTTTATGTCTTGATGAGCTAAAGACAGTTTCCTGTTGATTTTCTGTTCTTATACAGTGAGATGTGAATGAAAGCTCAGGCATGAATGAAGTCATGATTATTTTGTAAAATATAGATTTATTTGTGCAGTTCTTGATACATGTGTATCTCTGTACACCTGAATATGCGACAGGTGCGTCGGTGCAACTTGAAAACGATACTATTTCTGATTATTATTATATGTGCTGAGTCCTGAAAACCAGCTCCTGTTCAAACTAAATAGCAAGTTCATTGAATAATTAAAGAGGAACTGTAATCTGGATCTATCTGTGATCTACTGTATGTGTTTGCTTTAATAAAAAAGTGAGTTTGAGCTTTGTGTATGTTTTTGTACTTTTGTACCCCCCCCCCCACTCACCCAAAAGAAGTAACTAAGTACATTTTAAATTAGCTACTTCTTACTTTTACTTGAGTAGATTTTTACACCAGTACTTTTACTTTTACTTAAGTCAAATTTCATCAAGGTAACAGTACTTTTACTTGAGTAGATTTTTTTGGTACTCTTTCCACCCCTGTTGGGCCCCTGAGTTTATTAGGCTGTCCCATTTCCCTTGATTCCATTAATTTGCATTTGCATGAATTTGTATCCTTATGCATGTGAATAAACTGAAGCTATATTCCATTCTTTTATATTTGTTGTTGTTGACACAGAACAAAGAGGCAGGAGTGGCACCTGTTGTAGTCTTCTGCCACTGTAGCCCTTTGGCACCCTTCTCTTGGGGTTCCAGAGAAATGGTGGGGTATGATCAGGGTGGAGCTATACACCGGCTCATTCTCTCATGGTCATTCTCCTCTAACTCTATGACTGCTGAACTGCTGCTCGCTGGGTATTTTCTGTTCTTTGGACATTTCTCTGAAAAATCTAGAGGGGGCTGCGTGTGAAAACCCCAGTAGATCAGCAGTTTCTGAAAAACCTATGATTTCTTGAGGTCATTTCTTCACCTAAACTTCTGCAGATCCACATCTTCGGGCCTAAATGCAGAGAGTTGCTGCTTTGCCATTGGCTGACAAGTAGCTGAACACATGTACCCAATGAAGTTGCAGGCGCTTAGACTGTATGTATGTATTATTTATTAATCTATACATGAACACATCTTGGTTGAGCACCAATAACAAGAGTATAAACCTAGCTAGCATGTCCTTATGGGCCCCATAAGGCTCAGATTCTGTGGTTTCCATGGTGGCCCCACCTGTGTTTGCCCACTTCAAGCCCATGTCCACTTGGTACCCTTTCCAGGCTACCTGGGTACTAAGTCGGCATGGGCTGGTTACTAAGTTCCGTAGCATAGGCCCAACATAAGAAGCCCATGCAAACACGAGTGGGGCCACCATGGAAACCAAGGACAAACCCGCTTAGAACCCATATTGCTAGCCTGAATATAACCTCTATGGGGCCCACATGGACATGCTGCCTAGGAAAACAGACTTTTTAAGGTTGCAATTATTAAATAATATAAATCCTAAGCGATTATTGTGGTCCATAGAAAGTCAGGGGATCGGAAAGGTCCTAATAGTTCTTCTTGATTGTCTCTATGGTAACTTATGGCACTCTGTCCAACACATTTAAGAATGTTAATGCTGCACTGAGGAAAAAGGTTGGGTCAAGATTTCAAACATATCTTTGTGCCGATACATCATTTGACCTGACAGTAACTCATCCTAACAGATTCATCCTCTCACTGTGCCAAATGTTATTAGAATCCATTCAATGTTGATAGAGACATTTAACCCTGAACCAAAGCAATAGATAACAATGTTTTCCTTTGATTTGGCTGACTATTTTGTTTGTGCTGGAAAACCTCTGGCACAGTGTGAGGGAGCTTCCTGCCTCCACTCTGTATGTGACCTGTAAGACAGTTTGATCCATCACATGCTCTCCTCAGGATGTGGTCAGCAGGAAAGTGTAGTGTGCCATATTTCACAAATGTCATTTTGTCCTCTTATGCACTTCCATATTTTTGTAAAAAAAAAGAAAAAGAAAGAGGAAATTGCATTTCCCCTTAACATACACATCTCAAGACTTTAAGATGTGTGTCTGTTACTTGATTCTCTTTAGTTCTATTTCCTGAAATGAAGCAAACAATGGCAGAGGAGAGAATGTAAAGTGTGCATGCGGTGTGATATGCATGTTTCCAGTGCAAACAGGATGCAGACTCTCTTTGCGTCATCTCAGAAAGAACTGCAAACCACAAACAAGTGTGAGACGGAAGTGCAAGGATGTTGGCCATAAGTTGAACCAAAGTTGTAAGTGTTATTGGCGCTTTTAGTTAAGTTGAGGCTGAAGATAAAAGCAGGTAACTGAGTTATTGTTTCCAAAGGTCTCTGTTTTTTGGTCTAACACTGCTGGCACTGAAAAATGGAGCCAGCTTTTTAAATGTCTCCATTCAGGGGGCTCTATAACACCGGGGTTGTGTGAAAATGGGTATTTTTAAATGAAAACGGAAAAGTAACCCAAAGGAACAGAACTTTCTCTATCAGATAATTGTCTTTTTCGTTTGTAAAAAGTATTCTGTAAGCATGGCATTGTTTCCTATACACACTAAACCAGAGGTCTCAAAACTTGCAGCGTGCAAGCTTTATCTGAACAATCAACAGAAGAAGAAGAAGAAGAAGAACGAAAATGGGGACAGGAAATGCAGGTGTTTGAATCATTATAAGTATCTTGTCGGATGTCGGCAGGGAAAACCTGGGGTAACAATTCATAACGTGTTGTTTGAAAAGACATTGACACAAATCTAATACACACAAACCTGGAAACCTGGATACATCATGATCATCTTCACTACCACGTGACATCAGAGATAATCCATCACATTATTACCCACAGCTCAGAGTGATACTTGTTTCCAGAAGAAAAGCATTAACACAAAAGGATTCCGTCGCTGCTTCAGCCCTGCTCTTGTTCTAGGTTTTTATTTAAATTCCCCACACCTTTTCCTTTTGACTCAGTGCCGTCTTTCTCCCGTCCTCTTTCAAATGCAACAGCTCTCTTCAGCTGGAAATGAAGCGCCAGTGCTTTTACTGGCAGAGTGAGGCTGACGGCCTCCTTTCACACAGTCATGGCATTGTTTTGACATTGTTGTTTTCTGTACGGGGAAGGATTACTCCTGTTGAGCCTCTCGTGTCTCGTCTCCAAAGAATAAACTCTCCTTCCAGGTTTCCCGTTACCCTGCCTGTCGAGCAGACACAATTAAATTCTGTGGAAAACTCCCACTTCTCATGGGGGAGGAATGAGTCAGAGGATCTGTCAAATATTCCCAGAAAATGTGAGGAAGTGTAATTTCAATTTTCCAATTTTATTTCATATGGGCACTTCTATTTCTGTTGCTGGAGAGAAAAAAAACCCCTCCCTTTTCACAGGAAGAAACAAAGGTATGTGGCCATCTGCAAAGACAGGTTGGGGTGAAAGGAAACATTGGGGACAAAGGAGAGGAAGAGGGAGGGGGTGTGGAGGGGTTTGGTTCGTTTAATCAAAGTGTGAAAGTGTGAAAGCAAACTCAAATTCAAATTCTTTGACAAATTCTTGTGTCAAAGTTACACATAAAGTGTTTTTGAGCTGACTGGATAAAGTAGTAAAATTACAGTCATGCATGAGTAACATGTTACTGCCAGACATTGATGTGTGTCTTATTTTCACTTTCCTTATTCCAGGGAAGGTTTTAAAAAAAGAAAAAAAAAAAAAAAAAGGATTTTTGCTGACCTTTCAAAACAAAGGAGTGGTGGAAAAAAGAAAAAAAACATAATTAAGCCTGAAGTTTCCAAGAGCTGATTTGTGCTCTGTGACATCATAACCATGTGGGAATATTTACGGCATGAGCAACAACGACTGTTCCTATCAAGATTTCTTCTCATTTATTTGAATCCATATCAAATGACACATGGACACACGCGAAACTCTGTGGTGTTAATGGCTGGAATTCTCTCAGGAGAAACATCTGATGGCCTGCCTTGAGTTTGAGTCACAAATGCTTCGTAAAACGCTTGATTTTTTTATGTCGTAGGTCGTCCGGTTTCACATTATTAAAGCGGGACTATTGTGTAACTTTTAAATACAAACAAATGTCCGTGTTTAGATCTGGATTCTCTGGTTGACATAAAGATAAAATAATGTTTTGGTTGGAAGATTTGGAATATACCTGGTCGAGAAGATGATAACAACGTTATCTCGCCCCCTAGTGGAGTGGAGGCAAACATACTTCATTTAATAAATCAGAATACAACAGACTGCAAAGTAAATCCTCCCTTCTGTCACATTTTGGCTACTTGTTCAGTATCTTGTTACATCTGTTGTTTTAATTTTTCCCAAAAGAAAAAGTGGAAACAATGTCCTCCTTTTTTTTTTCTTCTTTTTCAATCTGGTCCTTAAGACTTAAGGCCGGTGCATTATTTACTGTCACATATTGAGATGTTTTTATTGTTATTTTATAATATTTTGATGGAATTTTATATTTAGTTTTAGGCTTCAAATAAATCAAATAGAAGTTTTGCCTTTTTTTCACCATTAATGTGCAAAATAAAATAATATTTGGGCTGTTTCGACAGTTTCCATGATATATGTTGGCAATTCATATTATTCTATACTTTCTCTTGTGTTATTGCTGAAAAATACATTTCTTTGTTCATTTGCTTCTCGAGTTGAGTCGGATCAAAAGAAATCTACATTCTGTAGTCACGTAATCATGTACACTGCATTCATCGTGTGCAATGTCATATTTTTCCTTTGGTTTTATGACTCTTTTAACCATATTTTAACATAATTCTGTTGTACACTTATTCAACAACGATGAATCTTGTTATGAAATGGAAACCCGACAGGCTGAGAACGACTCCTTTCTTTTAATCGATTAAAGAAAAACTCAATAAACAAAAACAAGCGATCATTTTGCAAGATGTGTTTGTTTAATCCTCAGAGGGTTAAAGAGTTTTTACGGCGTGAAAAGAGAGGTCGTGAGAGATGAAATCACTCCGTTTGGGAGCAATAAAGTGTGCTAAATATTTTTCCAGTCGAATGCAAAGACACACCTTCATTATCTGGGTCACAACGCCGTGAGGAGAAATTCCCCCCAAAACGCAAGTTGAAATGCATCTGCGGGGAGGAAGTGCTGCAGCCCAGAGGTCAGAGGCCACGATTAGACTTGTTTTTAATTGTTTTAGCAACGCTGTATTAGTATCTTAATCATTTTTTTGCAATGCAGTCAGGAAATATGTATGTATTATTAATAAGCAGGAAAAAAACAGCTTCTGCTAGGATTAAGTGTCAAGTATTTAGTGAAACACCTGCAAAAACAGCTGCTCTTATGCCAGGTTTTATCCCCTTTTTTCCACTTCTTGGGTCAAATCACATAAAAATATAATTTACTGTGATATCTGCTCTGTCTGCAGCCAAGAAATTAATCGCTATGAGAGGGAAACACCCAGAAAAAGTCACGGTGAACAAATCCTGATGTCGTTTATTTGGAGTTATCCACTGATCGGTCGATCGGAGTTCCAAATCTAGTCAACCTGTTGGATTATAGCCTGGATTGACTGGATTGTGATTGTGTGAGCTCAGGCCTGGTTCTTTAGGCCTATATTCCTTCAGTTTTTGTTTGTTTTTATTTTTAATTTTTGTGTACTGCATTGGTTATATTATAATATGACAACTCCCAACCAGCACACGACAAAAAAGGATTTTCAAGAAAGTGAAATTAGCTTCAATTGTTCTCATTTTTGGCCTAAAAAGAAAAATAATCCTGACAAGCATGAGAAAAATAAATCTAACTTTAAGCTTGAATCATCAGTATCAAGCTAAAACAGTGGTTTGTGTCAAATGCAGACATAAAATTCACTATCACAGATTGGTGTGTGTGTAAGTATAAGACAATTCTAAAGGTATAAATTGCAAAATTCACCTTAATTAAGTAAATGAAGACTCATTTGGTATGTGACAGAATTTCTTTGCTTGCTATAAGAACAACTGTCTACATTTTAGTCCTGTTTTTGTCTCGGTGTAAGGAACATTACAGTCTGAAAGTGGCTGCAGATTGAAACTCTTTTTGTACTTTTAAAGGCGACATAGAATGCTTGTATCACACATATATGTTAGTTATGGAGGTCTACTTACATATATTAACTTGTTTTCATGGTTAAAATCCTCCTAATCGCTGCAAACGAGCCGATCAAAATATCTCCTCACTGACGCTCTCCTACTGTACTGTGATTGGCCAGGTACCTAGAAGTGACGTAATAGATAGGCCAGCTCGCAGATACACAGCTCCCCCTCTGGCACGGTGGATGCTCTGCATCTCAGCAGCTACAACGAGAGTAGTTCTTCTTCTTCTGCGGTTGAATGTACGCAACGGGATGTGCCCGGACTAGTGCCCGCACCGGGAGGCGCGACGGTGGTGAGAGGAGTGGTGAGGATTTTTGATGACGACATCAAACTACGGAAGTGCCGATCCGCTTCGCAGAGCCCAGGAAAACAATACAACACTATTTTCTCAGCAGTGGCTGAACTGTTTGTTCTGAAACTTTAGGGTTTCATAAACGAGGTAATGACGCAGATACACACACAAACGCAGAGTTAATTGGAGCTTCCGTCTATGTGGGCTTTAAGAATTCTAGCCAAGCAAAACTTACTTTGCTCACCACATTACGCAGATGATTTGTCCTAAAACAAGAAAATGTGAATCCATTTAAGAATATTTGGCTGATGCATGTCCATAATATAATAAATAAAACAAAGGTGATATTTGGGCTGTGTGCATAAGTGCAAAACTGTCCAAATATGATTTTAAAGATATAAAGCTATAAAGACTTTTGTGTCATTCCTTCTGAAAACAATCTTCATGAAAACCCTTTTATTTCTCAGCATGACAACAATCCCAGGTATATACCAAAAGATTACTCAAGAAAATGCAAAGAAAGTCTCTGTGAAAGTGTTTTTTACGGCACATATTTCCTGTTGTTTGGGTTTTATATTAATAAAATGACCAAAATAAATCTAGGTCGTGAATAAAACTGTACTACAATAAGAAAGCCTTTTATTTTGGGGGTTTTAAAGGGGCAATCTGGTGTGTCATCTTCTTCACTGGCAGCTGCGTGGAGGACACAGTCACATGATCTCTGGCTCCCCCACGTGTTCAGTACAAACAAAGTCAGTCTTGTATATAGAACTTTAAAGGGAAACTTGAGTAAAAGTGCAAGTATGTAACCAGAAAATGACTTAAATAAAAAAAATTAATATATAAAAAATTATATTTCTTCAGTAAAAGTCTTATAAAGTATATGACATTTACTGTGGTAGTGGTAGGGTGAGTTGTGGGTTCTATTCCTGGCTCTGCTCGTCTATATTATGTGTCCTTGAGCAAAGACACTTAAACCCATGTTGCAGCGTGTGAGTGAGTGAGTTGTAACGTAGCAAAGAAATATACATAACAAAGTAAAGTACAGATACGTGAATTTGTACTTCAGTACAGTAACAAAGTATTTGTATGTGACAATGCGAGGAAATCAGAATGTCCTGAAGCTATAACATAAATAAATACATTTAATATAAGAATGACTTCAAATAATACACAAGTGTTTTACAGTATTATCATGAGTCGCCATTAGATGGCAGCATGGTGTCAAACCACACACACACACACACACACACACACACTCACACACTCTCCCTCTCTCTAATGACCATGTTGAAAATGTGATCTCCTCAGGCTGTGCACACATTTGAGGGTTGTTTTTGGTTAAAGGTGGAGGAGGGGGCTTCTGCTGCTGCTGCTGCTGCTGCTGCTGCAAACACTTGGATATCATATGTTTACGGGGGAAACCACGGCGACCACATACACTCACCAGGAGGCCTGTGGGGGGAAACGCCAATTAGCAAGGGTCAAAGTCAGCTGCTTGGAAATGTGGGATTCATCTAAATCACGTTTAATTTGGATCAATCATTAATCAATCCTGACTCTGGCCTCCGTGTTCCAGTGGGTAACTTTTATTTTTTTTACCTCCACCAGGGAGGTTCTGTTTTTAGTAGGTTTAATCTCCTGTGAGCGACCTCCCGTCTACACTATTTGACGGATTCATCTGATTCTTTTTCTTTAGGTTACATCACAATACATATTACAATTTCAAAAACTCCCTGTCTCTTATAATGGTATCCTGTATGTGTATGCAGGATGAGACACTCAAATATCAGAGTAAGTTTCACCCAGATTTGACACAGATTAAGGATTTGTGGTAAACCAGACCTACATCAAGATGTTTGATCGGGCACACACAATACAGATACAAAACATATCATCATCAGTTTTAGTTATTATAGTTTATAAGAGGCCTGATCGTCGCAGCTGCAGTGGACTTTCACTGAACCACACACACACACACGCACACACATACACACACACACACACAGACTGCCAGCAGACACCTCATACTTGTTTAATAAACTTTTTTAAATGGTTTATTTAATGTGTTGCTGGTGGGAAAAAGGGATTTTCCTCTCGGCCTGGATGTAACACGTGGTGGGGACTCATCTGGGATCTGAATCCAGGACCTCTTCATTTTTATTTTTATTTTTATTTTTTCCACTCGAGCTAAAATGGAATATGAGATCGAGTGAGTGTGCGTGTGTGGGAGAAGGAGGCGAGACATATAGTTGAGCCATGCCGTGCTGAGCCGTGCTAAACCCTAGACTCACTGACACCACTGATCTAAACTACTGAGGGACCTTTGTTACAGTGACACAATGCAAAAGATGATGACATCAGCAACAGCTGCTTCAATTAGGAGAAGTTTAAGTTTTTTTTCTCCGTCATCAGATTTTTGCAACAAGCCGCGAATGTCAACTTTGTGACACACATACGCCCGTGTGATTCGAAGGCCTGTGACACATCACGCTCCATGAACCCGGGTCACGGTTTCACTGAGAGTTTGGTTTCGTGCGTTGTGGTCGCGTGTCAGCGTCTCTGATACCTCGTCTACAGACGACTGCTGCAAAACTGAGAACACACAGGCACCTGCGAGACATTTTCCACAGCACCACATTCCACCCGTGTGTGGCAAACAGCTGCTGCTGCTGCAGGGCCAGCGGTGGATAATCTGCTCCACAGATTATCAGCCCTATTGTGGCGGCGGGGGGACAGAACCACAAAACTGACAATTTCTCAGACCTTTTGAAATGCTAATGGGACGGTAATCCTCTGTTTGTACGTACTTTAAACACAGAGATTGGCCGTCTTTTCTGTGGTTTAATTTTAACTTGTTTGTTTTGGGCCTTTTCCAACATGTGCTGCAGATGGACACTTTCTCACAGAGTTCCACAGCCTGGAGCTTTTTCCCTTCTCTCTCTCTCTCTCTCTCTCTCTCTCTCTCTGTCTTTCTTGTCTTTGTTGTTGTATCGTCTTTTTTTTTGCCGTTCTGCAAGATTTCAAGAGAAACATACACTGACGGTGGCATTTCATTTCATTTCATCATGGAACTGCCGCTGTACTAAACAAACAGCTGTTCCTCCAGATGAGCTGTTCTTCGAGAGGAGGAGGAGGAGGAGGAAGAGATGTGCATTTTCAAAAACAAAGCCCCGAGAGAGAGTGTCTGTCTACCACGTCCCCCCGGGGCGTTTCAGAGTGGACACTGAGAAACAGATAAGGCTGTGATGACCGGCCTTTTACGGATGAACAGAGCACAGACTCGGGAGTTTTAGAGGATGAAAACAAGTAAATCACAGTTGCTGTGACAAAATTTATGAGGGAATCTACTGACGGAGGTTTTGGTTGATCCACCAGGACGTCAACACACGAGGGGGACGCCCGTAAAAATAAAGTTAGTGAGACAAAAACTATGACACTTTAGTCGACTAACAGAACTTTCCCTATACACAATCTTTTTCAGGTCTTCATACACACAAAACGCCCCAAAAACGACTCTAGATGCTGTCGTACATATGCTACGGTGGCGATATGCCTCCTTTCAGGTGTCACTATTAGGCATTTTCAGGTTGACCTTTTAAGTCACAGGTCAAAACAACTTTAGCTAGCGGCTAGTCGGTGCCACATTGACCACCATTCTGTGTCTTTTTCCACCATCCTACCATCTCTAAGATGACAGAGCATAAAGAAATTTCCGATTTCAGCTGTTCTTAAATGTTTACATGTAACAATTACGACATTGTAATATGTGTTTATATGTCTAATTTATTTAGAGTAAACGGATTTTAATGTTTAATTGGTTGACATGCTTTGTTTACAATAACATTTAAGTTTATGAATAAATGTATTAAGCACTGTATGTATCTTTCATGCTTTCTTGTCACATGTAAACATTTCATTTGTGTAGGGGCTCCACAGGGCCCCATGTTAGGCACTTTCTGTCTGAAATTAAACAGACGGCCTACAAAAGCATTCACAGGCAGGTCCCTTGCGTCTTTTCCACCACATAATGCAGAGTGTGTGACACATACAGATCTTTTAAAAGTCTTTTAGTCTTGAGTTCTCCGTGCAACAGCAGAACTGCAATAAGCCGTTGAGGAACGGCCTTTTGGGAGCCGCTGACACAAGATCCCCAACGGCCCAACCCCAAATGAAACCCAATAGTATTTACCACTGTTGCCCATCTGGATGGAGAACAGCTGCAGAGGGACTTTGTTGTCGTGTTTGTGAGAGCACCTTCTTTGTCAAATGTGTTTTCTGAAACCACACCCGTTCTCCTCATGCGGCTTTTTTCTCTCCCCCCACTCGAAACCCCGCTGGTTGGGACAGATCAGTGATTAACCCGTGAAAGGGAAAGGATGCCGAGCTGCTTTTTGTACGACTCAGTAGGGGCTTGAAAGGTCTAGCGAAACCACCCGCCCCCCGCACCCTTCCACCCCTCCCCCCTCCCCCCTCTGAGGCCTCCTGATCACCATTAACACCATGCGAGAAGGGCACGGACTTCCAAGGGTTTCTGGTGGAGCTGGAGTCGAGTACATCATGTCAACATCTGGAAGGCATTAAAATGTTGCTGCCTGAGGGTGAAACGGGGGAGTGAGTGTGTGTGTGAGTGTGTGTGAGTGTGTGTTGACCGAGCTGTGTGTATGTTTTATGGAGAGCGAGTTAATTACGTTGTTATGCGAGAGTTCGCCATATCCGCGCAGAAACTGAAACTTGTTCCCCGTACCATCACGATACGATGAGTTTTCTGTAAACACTGCTTCAAGAAATGTCATCACACACCAAAACCACCCAAAAAATAAAAAATTTGCACTAAACGCTGTAGTACATATGCTGTGCCTGTATATACATCAAAAAGACGTAAAGAAACAGAGACAGGAAAGAAAACAATAGACCAATGTCTCCATCAAAGGATCTGGAATTCATTTCAAAGCCTTGTGAAATAAAACTGATAAAAGACTTCAAAACTTTCACTGTAAAGGTCAAGAACAAAACAAGACTGTACCCACTTTTAATCTCCATAAGGTCGGACTGGTATGAAGTGTATGAGTGTGTGTGTGTGCGTGCATTTTTACTTGTATTGTATTGTATTTACATGAGACATAGGTCTTATATATATATATATATATATAAACATATAAACTGTCTTATATTATTGTCATTTTTACTGTTCATGTGATGCTCTTTTTGTTTCTGAAAAGCCACAGTCAGGGACAGGAGTTGCAAACAATCAAATTGCTTTATGTCCACTAAGTTTTTTTGGGAATTCTTTGGGAAGAAGTGTTTTTAGATTCTCCCGAAATGGATAAAAAGCTGAAATGACACAAAAACTGACGCCAATCCTCTGAAATGCGGCCTTTAGCGTATGAAAGCGTGACGTGTTGCAAAGTACAGGCAGCTGAACGAGGGAGTCCAAACCACAGATGAAGGGAGATAGTGGATTACAGTGCACTCTGTGAGTGTGTGTGTGTTTCTGTGTGTGTTGCTGTATGGCTCTTTGTTCATGGGACTTGTTTGAAGACTGGCTCTTTGACGCGGGGCGGCAGGATGTACGGCTCTGGACCCTTGGCAGCAGAGCGGCTCCATGTGAACCCGGGCCCGAAACAAGATGGCTTTGTACGTGCGATCGCCGTCCTGCCCCTCCCTTCCCTTCCCTTCCTTCCCTTAACCTCTACCTACAGTATGGAGCTGCAGCCTCGGGCCACATATGTACCAGGTGCCCCCCCTCCCTCCCTCGCTCACTCCCTCCCTCCTCCCTCACAGCAGGTCCTGCTGCTCATAATGACCAGAAGTTACCTCAGCGCAACCTGATCTTCACTGGGAGCAAAAGGCAGCGTGCTCTTTAATCAAGAGGCTCTGACATCAGCCGGGAGCAAGAGGGCGGCAGGCCAGCTGACGACGGGGAGCATGTGATGCCGCAAGCTACACATTTTGTACCCTATTGCACCAGATATATAAATATATATATATATATATATATATATAAATATATACATATATATATATATATATACGTATATATCATTCCCCTTTGTGCTTTATTGTGAAAGCATGACAGTTGTAAACGTTCAGCAGACAATCAGCCTCCTTTTAGAAGACCAAACACTAGGTCATTCTGCCATATGATAGTGATCTCAATCTACAGATTAAATCTGGGGTAGGCAGCACGTGTTTGGTTCAAATTAATTCCATCATAACCTTTTGGCATGAAGAGAAAGTCATGTGAAAGGAGAAGAACTGACACCGCCTCCAGTCTCCCCAGGGGCCGGATCACACTCGACTGTGTGTTACCGACTGTGTTTGCAGAGAGTCACCACCTGCACGTACATGTCTGCATTTCTAACACAAGGGTCCACGTCCGTCGGGCCCTTGCATGTGTAACCGATCTCCTGTGTGATGTGATTGGCTATTAAACCAGGTGCAGTTGCGTGTACAGCATTTGTAATAACTGTTTATGAAGGAAAAATACTCTAAAAGAGAGCTGAACAATGAAAACAATAAGCCTGAGTCAATCTGGACACAGTGTTTCTGAAATGGTGTCATCTGTTGCCTATGGAATGTATGCGTCTGTTCATTCTGAGCTAACTGGAGGGGCTCAGGACAGAGAGACTTGTTGGTGGTCCAGCCAATGAATGAATGCAAGACACAATGGCACAAATGAGGAAGACATTTTGTTTTCCTTTTGGCCTATATTTGGGATTTGGGATGAGATTTTTATGCCGGATACCCGTCCTGATGCAACCCTGGGACTACGAGTACCCTGGATGTGGACCGGCGCCCCTCCAAGTCAATTTAGAATGTCCAATTAGCACATAGTCCGACTAAGACAGGCAATCGGACAACTTGCCGAGTCCGACTCACTGAGAAGAAAAAAGGGATTTATTGGCCGTGTAACATCTGACTACCAAACACTGAGACGGATCGCGCTGTGGTTCTGTATGTTTCGTACCCACTATACATCGTTTATCGTGATACAAATGAGTCCGATCATGGCTCATGTGGATGCCGTGTTGTCCAGAGAAAGACGGCAAAGACAGTACTGCAGTTCATACAGTACGTCGTCTCCCTCTACTGCCGGGTCAAAGACCGGGGAGGAAACTTTGGTGCATGCACAGAACGCCAAGTCCGACTAAGCCATTACATGCAGGAGTAATCAGACTTTGAATCTCATTATACAGGTATGTTAGTCCGACTAAGACTAGCTCGATTTTAGTCAGACTAATGTGTCATTAAGAAAACCAAATTATTGTCTAAGTCCGACTAAAATTGGACATTGAGCAATAGGGATTACCTTGCTCATGGGTGCCCCAGCCCTTGACCTGGCAGAGATTCAAACCAGCAACCCTCCAGTTACAAGCCCAGTTGCTATGGGGCTGCCCACAAATGAGGAAGATAAACTTGTGTCTTCTTCATTGCCAGAACTCTCATCATCATCATCAAACCGATCGGACAATTTACATTTTGACACGAGTTACTACGAGTCCTGGCGGAACATGAAACTGCGCCGCGTTGCCACCGCGATCCCCCCCCCCCCCCCCCGTTAATGTGCCGTCATCAAAGGTTTCGGGTTTTGGTTTTCTGGCCAAATGCTGTGTGAGGTTGACGTGATACGAAAACACACGACAGCTTCATTACACAAGCGTGAGGTTTTAAAAAAATGAACTGGCTCGAAGAGTAATTACTCGCTGCCACATGTGAGATTAATGAAAAACAGAGAGGTTTTTTTTTTTGTGTGTGTCTGACGGGAACGTTTCTCTGCCATTTTTGTGAGATTTTCCTGGCGGTGTCACTTTCACCCCCGCCTCTTTCTTGGACCATTTTTTAAGAGATTGAGATTCCTCGCCTGAACGTGAACGCATGCTGAGCAAAAAGCCAGAAAGCAGAAAGCCCTCAGAGACAAGCACTGTACTCCACCTCCTCCTCCACCTCACACAACCTGATACCACCCCCCCCCCCCCTCCTCCCTTTCGACCCGCTCTCTCCTGCCGTTCCCTAACGTCCATCGGCTGTTATTGAGCAGGCATTTCACAGACACTCCCACTGAGACCAATGACCTCATCAGTGGGCAGGAAGTCAGAGGGTTCAAGTTCCTCCTGTGAGAGTAATCCCACACATCTCTGCGTATTTGATTCGGGGGGGGGGGGGGGTAGGGGTCTACACGGGGGTGTGGAGTCCCCCCGCTCGCTGGTTTCTCACTATCAGCCAGCGTCCATGTCATCACGTGGCTGCATTATATACGCTTTTGGCGTGAGCTATTCTGGAGGGAGAGAGACAGCGAGCTCCGTCCAGGTGTCTCTCGACTTCCCATTCACACAAACGCGGTTGCAACGTGGCACGAGGAACAATGCGGAGGAAGAGGAAGGAGCTAAAAGAGACGTGTATATTTAACCATTAATGGACAAAAGACTCTCTGTCCCCCTGTCTGCACAGTCCCCACTTCAGGGAATAATCATTAATCTGCAGCAGGGACGGTCAAGAGTGATTGGTGCCTTTTTTTTTTTTACCCCTGAAGTGAAGGGTCAACGACCTTGACTGTTTGTCAGTGCCTTCCTGCCAAAGTTCTGTTGCCTCGACGAATGACATCAGTGGGAATATAAACCCGCACTGATTCAGCGCCGAGCTGGACACACCCTCCTGGCCTTATCATGTGTTGTTCCTCTTGTGGTTATGTTGCAAGATTTTTGATGTTTTAATGAGAAACAAAAAAAAACAAAAAACAGGCAGGCAACGTCAGCGCGCCCCCGCCGACAGTACAGTAAGTGCCGGATGTGGGGTTTTGTTCACGCTGCCGTATCGATCCCTTTTCTGTTTAACCCAGTGGAAATGTGGCACAGAGGCAACATGTTTACACGAGATCAATGCAGGAGCAGCAATTCAATTTACCCCGGAGCTAGTGTACATCATACAGACAGAAACACAGCATTAATATGACCAACATAACCGAGCGCAGTTGTAAACACACACACACACTTTTGTCAGGCTAATTTATTTCACACACTCCTCCCCACTCACTCCTACACCCTTCAGGGAGCCAACAGTTGCAACACGTTTGTTACCGGCAGGTCTTGCCTTGCGCTGACTCTGCAGAAATGTTCCAGAGGGTTTTTGCGTCTGGGCTTGGCCACTCCTGCCAGAGAAAGAAACGCACACACACACACACACACAGGGAGCCCTAGAGGAGCTCACAAGACCAGGCAAATATCAAACACAGGGTGTGTGTGTGTGTGTGTGTGTGTGTTGGGCATGGACTCAGCTCATCACAGATCTTCGCCTGCGGGAACATTGACACGTTTGTGCCCAGATGTGTGGGAGGGCGGCAGAGCCGAACACTCCATAATCCAGTGTGTGTGTGTGTGTGTGTGTGTGTCTGTGTGTGAGTTTGTGCTCCGACTTTTCACACACGCTTCCCTCTCCTCCATAAATCTGCTCCTTCTTCCATAGACACTTGGCAGCAAAGACGCCGTCACCGTTCCTGGCACGGACAGACAACAACTGGCCAATATTGCGCGTTATTCACAGAGAGAGTAAAACAAGGAAGCTTTCACGTGTAGTTTTATCATTAGGGAGAAGGAATGCGGTGATAAAAGAACGACGCAGTTTAAACTGTTCCACAATCAGCCTTCGCTGCATGGGACGTGCTGTCACTGTGGAGGCCCGGCATGTTTTAAGAGCCTTCAACCCCCCCCCCAACCCAACCCCCCCCTCGCCTCAAACTCTGAGCCAATATTCATACTTGAGTGAAACAGAACATTCAGATAGAGACGACAGTGAGACTGGGAGGACGTTCACTGATAAACTCTGAACCCTCACAATGAGAACATTCAGTCTGTGTAAAATCCGGGGATGAGCTGCTCTCACTCAGCGCCCGACTGCTCGCCAGCCCGGCCTTGAACCACAGACGAGCGATTCTTCCTCCGTCAGTCAGCGGCGATCTAATCTAATTAAAACGCGGGAGGTGACATCTGTGCAGAAAATGGCCATGCATTGATAACACATGTGAGGGAGCTGTTGTTCCAAACGTCCGGGATAAAGAAGTCCAGAACCGTCCTCAATGAGCACTAAGGGACCGTCTACAAATTGCAACACCAACAATGCAACTTTTCCGATTTTGTCACCATAATACAGTGTAGTGTCTCTAAAATGGCTGCACACTTCATTTGTCTCCTGTAGGTTTTAGTGGTCACTACTTACACAGAACACCATTTCAGTCAAAAAGACTTCTTATAAGATCCCAAATGAGATAGCGAGCCCATTGGGACCCAGTGGATTGTTATTGGACAAACAACTGAACAAAGACCGGTACAGGCCTCCCCTTCAGAGTATGTTTCTCACCAATAAAAGATGCTTGATCCACCAAATGGACGAGTTGGAACTACTCACGGATGGGAACCTTCTACATTAACAACAGCTGTGCCGCACTTTGATTGTAAAGTTTTCTATTTGATCATTTTCTATCGTTTAAACATGAAACATGGACTCACTCTGACTTTATCCAGAGATTTTTAGTGGCACTTTTAGTTGCACTTTTCTTTGGTGATTTGTGTTCTCACCTACGGGCAACTCTGTCAAAAACATGTCCAGACTTTATTGCATGTCTCAGCAGCGATACAGTTACATGGAAAAGAGAGTGAAAGACGAGGAGGAGGAGGAGGAGGAGGAGGAGGAGGTGGAGTGATACAGAAAGCATGTGAAAGTGAGAGAAAGTGTGTCTTTGGAGATAAGGGCAGGTCACTGGAGTCTGGCAGCCCAGGGGTCAAGAAGGTCAGTGCTGATGCAGGATCATGGGACGTCATGAAAGCGCGGTTGTGTGGGAACAACTGGGGAACGGGAACGGGGAATATTTTCAGGTCTGTTTGGGATAATTGAAGTGCGTCCTTCAGCTGGGGTGTGTGTGTGTGTGTCAGCAGAGCGTTGGAGGAGGAGGAGGAGAGAGAGAGAGAGAGAAGAGGATGGAAGGAGAAAGAGAGAGAGGGGATTTGGTCCTTGAGCAGGTCTGGTTCCCATTAGACCAGAGGCCCGGGGTCGGTTTGTTTGTAGAGGCAGAACGTCCCAGCGGAGAGCTGAGGCAGTCTGATGTTGCTCCTCCTCCCAACTGGGTCACCATGGAGAGAATATCAGCTGCAGAGCTTCAGGCTCTCACCACACCCCCACCGACCTTCCCCCCCCTGCCCCCGTCCCACCCGCCCTGCCCTTCTGGAACAAAGTCCATACGGGTCTTCTAAACTGTTTACGGATGTCCTCTGTTTATGTGTTACTCATGAGAGCCGCGGCTCGTCCCAGAAACCCGGGTCCGCGTGATGGATTTGTCACTTACATGAACCTAACCCTGCGTATTAATCAGCCCGCCTGTGTCTAACGGACGTGCAGAGACAGGTCCATCGTTCACATGGGTTGGGCCGCGGCATTCACACACACACGCTCCTTTTTAGGCCTAAACGCAGGTCAATCAATGAGAAGCTCGTTTTCCACTCGTGCTATAAAACGTGGGGGGGGGGGATGATTTCCCCTGCCCCACACTCGACTGCGTCGCGTCACGGAACATTTTCCCTGATATAGATTCTGCAGCTCTTTCCTCGTCGATTCTTGTGTCATCAAGTTCTGCAACACGAACCTCCCTCCGTGCAGCAACCCTCCCGTCACCTGCAGCAGGTTTCTGTCGTTTGTAGCATTCCTACATGCATCTGAACAAATACGACTTCTACTGACTTCACAGTGGTTTGTGTGATGATTATAGGAGGGGGAAAAAAAGCAGGAACTCATTTATCTCTTTAGCTGTGAATCCACTGGCAACTGTGGATCCAGAAACCAGAGTCTAAATAGCAGAAGTAAACAGGGAGATGAGTTGCAGGTGAGTGGCTCAGAGGCTCCGCCTCCTGCCAACCATGCAGCCAGCCTCCTGAAACAAAAAGCAGAACACGCACACTACACAGGAAACCAAGAACTATGAAAACATGACAGTTTTGGTGTCCCCGGACAAAAATAACCAGTAGATGGACAAACACTCACCAACCAACCAACCGTGTGCTGTGTGAGTCATCAGGGATTTTTGTTATGTTCTCTTAACTTAAATCCAGTGTTTGGTCTAATCTGACCATCTCATTTTTACAAAAGTATTGTATTTTTTTGTATCTTATTTCCCAAAGACGAACAAATCTCCACACTAAGCAAAAAGGGTGGTTTATTTAACCTATTTAAGAACTGTAATGTGTTTTTGTTTCACCTTCCTCGTGTGTTTGATCTAAACGTGGGCGGAGTCATACTACAGGAAAAAAATGGCGTGACGCCGTTTCATATGCGACACGACAACCAGGGACGAGCAGAGCAGTCGTTTTCAGTGTAACGGAATCATTAGAATCGCTTAATTACGCAGTCACTCAACTGAAATACGACTGAACAGGTCGAGTAGAGTTGAGACGTGCCACAACTGCGTAGTGGAAAAGCACCATAAGTGAATTCTGCATGACCGTCTGTGACTCCACAACTTTAGCTTTGACTTGAGCTCTCAATGGAGATAAGAATGAGTCAGACTTGACTGCCACTGTTGTGAATTACGGGCAATAAAGACCCTAACGACGCCACGGCCACATGCAGAAACTCTATAGCAGGTAAAGGGGAAAAGACTGACTGAAGCAGCATGACTTTGACGCCACCGTGGTGTGACAGACACGATCGTAAAGATCTTAGCACACGGTGAAGGACTCACAGTCGTCGTTTGCTACCTTTGGCTGCATTAAAGCAGACAGAGGATGGAGGCGGGGGGCGGGGGGCGAAGCTGGAGGGGGATGATGTTTCTCCCTCATGGCTCGGCAGGGAGCGACTGTGGAGTCCAACCGTGATTTACGAGAGCAGGAACTTTGCTGCAACTTTTCCTGGAATCCGTGGCTGTCCTGAGGGTGAGCTTGGATTAAGGAGGCAGGACTTAGGAGGGCCAAGATTGGTCAGGACAAGAGCAGTATTTCACCGGCGCTGTGTTAAATCAATTCACCTCCAGAAGGAGCGAGTTGAGCCATGAACATTCTGTCTTTTCCCCTTTTCCAAGTGTCTTTGTCCAGGTCCCTCAGGGGGCGAAGGAGGTGGGGGGTGGGGGTGGTTGAAGGAGTGTTTCTCTTAGGTGGAGACCCACAGCTCAGCCGTGTTATTGGAACCAGTCGAGGTCAGCAGCGGAGCGAATCTTTAGGGTGGCTGTCGCGTTTACCTGAAGTACAAAGCGGAGAGAAGAACGCTGAAGCTATTTGGAGTTAAAACAGTCATAAAAAACCGAGGACCTCCCTCCCTGCTCCGTGACACAGGCCGCGCAGTGTGTGAAGACTGCGATACAATCGTAAATTTACAAAGTGGCACCACGACTCGCCGTATAATATGAAGTACCACTAAATGGAAACATGGTGTTTTTAAAAGGGGTCAGAATAACCAGAGACTGTATATAAAAAAATGAATAAATGTCCTGAGAGTGAAGCTAACAAGGTAGTGTCTATAACCTATGTTCCATTAAAGGGCCACCAGGGGGCGACTCCTCTGTTTGTTTATATGTCTGTAGACATTTTTGGACTAAACTGTTTTACGATACAGCTGAATATATCCACGATACAAAGAATCGTTTTTTACAAATCGATGAAGCAGAGAATCTTCTTTTTCTTTTTTTTGAATTGTGAACACTCTCCTGCTGTTGTATCTTTGTGTGGTACAAGAATTTGTTTACCACTGGAAACTAAACACAACCTCTATGAATCACTTACCAGGATCATCAACCATCCTAAAACTTAATGAAAAACTTAAATCAATGTACACGGTCTCAGTCTCGTCTGCTGTCAGTGTTTTTTAATGCGGTTTATTGTATTAAGTTGTCAATCGTAATGGAATATGTGGTTAACTGTAGTGGTGTCGACTTCCCCTTGTGCTCTGTGTGACATTGCAATGATGACATTGCAACGATGAAGACTATCTATCTATCTATCTGTACAGAGGATGAAATCAAACTGACTGCAGTAACCCTGGTTACATCGATCCACAGATTGATCGGTGCTAAAATTACTTCACAGAGCGAGCATTAGTTAGCATTGTTGCCTACATTGGACGAAGGTCCTAGGTTTGCACCCAGGTTCCTCCTGTGTTGAGTTTGCATTTGTCTTTCTGTGTTAAAAATCAGAAATATAAGCACAGGATAGTAAATTATAAACCAAAAAAAGTAAAAGTAGCTGGTGCAAGCTTTAAGGCAGCTGAATGAGAATAATAACAACAACAACAACATATGGTAGTGCAAACACACAGGTTTTCTTTCATTTCATAACAAACCAACAAACCCAAACGACACAACACAGACACTCGGGAGCGCAGAGACTAAATACACCAGGGGGGCGGGGACAAACACAGGTGAGACAAACGAGACACAGGTGAAACTTATTAGGGGAGCGGGGCAGACAATCAGGGAGGACAAAGTGGGACAAGGTACATCCGGGGGAAAAAAACTCAAAATAAAACAGCAAACAAGGAACTGAAAACCTGTGTAAAGAAAATAGGACAACAAAAATCCAACGAAAGGCTGTAAACTTGTCGTGGACACTTCTTCTTTGTGTTTTCAGTCCAAAGAAACCCCAACATATATCTATACTGTACATACACGGTGGTCTTGCCGCTGCTCAATCTGTAATCTCTTCTTGTTTCCTGAGATTACTGGCAGTCGTGGAAGAATTTGTGTGAGCACTTAATTAAATCCACATTTCTTTCTTTTTTTTTGGTTCCAACGCCATATTCTCACATTTTATTGAGCGTTCTCCGTTGCCAGATTCTGGGGGTTTTCGGGTTGAGTGCTTGAAATGTGGACGCTCCCCCCCCGACACACACACACACACACACACACACACACACCTCTGACTCTGCATTTCCCGTCATCTCATCGCCTCTCACTCCCCTGCAGCGGCGAGTGTTTACATGTTTGTCACACATGCACGTTGTTTCTACCTTCATCAGACCTGACGTCTGATTGGACGATTGCTCTGCACGGTCTTTTACTCCTGCGTGCAGACGCTTCAGCTCCAACAAACATGACTCACACATCTCTGTATAGACCCGACCAGCCCCAGCTGGCAAGCAGCAGCATGAAAACCTCACTCACTCACAGATGTGTGTGTGTGTGTGTGTGTGTATCCAATGACGTGAGGCTTTCTCAAAAGTGTAGAGAAGTCATTCTAACTCATTGTGGAGTGAAAACGTGACAGCTACATGTCATTAGCACGTGTTGTTGTCCCGTGTGTGGGGCATACGTTGCCAGAGTCTGTGGAAATCTGGAGTTTGTCGTTAGTTATCTTTTGGAGTGAAGTTTACACTGGGGTTCTCTACGTGTGTGTGTGTGTGTGAAAGGATGATCCCTGTGGTGTCCGCTCAGTTTATTTCTAATCACCGAGGTGATTTCAGTTTTCGGTGGTGAGCAATTTGGATGCGACTGGATGCGGTTACTGAGGTTATCACGATGCTGCCTGCCTCAAGTAAATGACTGAACCAATGCATTTGTCAGTGTACAGTATCCACACCCACCTGCCACTTTATTAGGCACACCTGTTTAACTGCCAATATCACAAGGCCTCGTTTAGACTGCAGTCCAGATTTGTTAACATAGCCAATCAGAACCTGATCGTCCTGACCAACTGTTCACATTATATGTCAAGTAATCTGATCCAATCTGCAATGTTCTTCTTGGTAATGCTTTTAATCAGTTCAGTGCATTTTAGTGTATTAGCGGGGACCCAAATTTAGACGCTAGTTTCTTCTTCATTATGGTACATTTTTGGCAGAGATGCAAATTCCTGGTGCAGTGCTCTGACGTGCATTTATTTAACTGTGGGGATATCAATAAATTGCCTGTGCATTTTTGGATTAACCTGTTAATATCATTACTGTGATTTTGCGTAAATCGTATTGCTTCGGGTACAAACCAATAACTTGACTCATTTTTCATTTGAGGCTGTCACCCCTCCCGCCCCCTTTCACACCCCCCCCACAAAAGTGCACGTAAGTGACAGGAGAAGAGGCCGTGAGATGATGTCAGCCAACACATCTATAATAAGATGTGGTTACCTGAACCACAAAGACTTTTTCTGCATAAATACCTGCAAAAGAAAACACGACGCTAACGGAGACGGCTGGGACCACGTCCAACTTTTACTGCCTCGGTCTTGGTCTTGTCTCGGTCTCGACCCCTCAAAGTCTTGGTCTCGATACACTGTAGTCTTGGTCTCGACTTGGTCTCGGTTTAGGTGGTCTCGACTACAACACTAGGTGACATACAGGAAGTGATAAAAACAATACACGCTTGAAGAGATAAAGTCATAAAATAAGAAATAGAAATATGAGACAATTGTAAAAGACAAAGACAGGAAGACTGATACAGACAGGGTTAAATTACATTTAAGGTTTAGTGGCTTTCTTTCTTTCTTTCTTTCTTTCTTTCTTCAGTGAGTAACATCAAGGCCGTGCATGTTTGCAAACAGACAGCCTCTGGAGCCTTATCACTGCTCTTGTCCACACACGGGGGGGGGGGTCGAAGGTCACGTGAAACGGAACAGCACGCACTCAGGAGAGCGGCTGCACACAGAGTTATCTAACGCAGGTTCAAAAAAAAGCAAAGAAAAGGTGAAGAAATCGACTCCCATCAAAAGGACATTAACGACAGTGGTTATAAATAAAAGCTTCATTTTCCTTCAAACAGACTTCTCTTTCTTTGTCAGCGTGACCTTGGTGGCGTGAAGCCTGAGCGGCTGGAGGTGTTCCAGCTGCAGCCCATAATAAACACTGTGTGTGTGTGGGGGGGGAGGGTGAGATGATGATGGGAAGAATGTGTGCTGATCAAAGCAACACCGAGCGGGGCGACGGCGTTGTGGTAACAGTCCATAAAGTCGATATAAACTCGGGAGGGTTCCTCTGCGGTTCAAAGGTGACACAATAAAAACTGTAAAAACAACATAAAATATTATTGCAAATGATTTCCCGTCATTGGAATTGACGACTGGGACAAGTAGAGCTCGACCTTCGCGGTGAGAGAGTTAATCTCGTCGCGAGAGAGCCGCTGCGGTCGTTTTCTGTGATTGCTGGAAAATGAAATTAAAAGAGCAAAACACAATTATCACGGAAAATTAGGTCTCCCATGTGACTGTCTGCTCCACGTCTACGTCTGGGTCGTGTGTGTGTGTGTGTGTGTGTGTGTGTGTGTACACACTTCATTCTATAAAGGATTGGTCAGACATTTTCTGACCAATATAATCCAAAACCTGGTCTCCATAAGGTCTCATTTGGATCATGGGCTATGTGTTTGAGGTTAAGTTTAAGTTTAAGTTTAAGTTTAAGTTTAAGTTAATGCTTAATGTTTAATACTTTGTTAAAGGTGTCCAACTGAGTGTGAGTCCTTAAGAGGACAGCTACGCAAACGTTGGTGTGTGTGTGTGTGTATATATTTGTACATAGATCTTTTTGAGGACCAAAAAGATGACAGTTTGTGAAAGTCAGGACACTTTTGTGGGTCCTCACATTCTGTCACACCTTCAATGGGATGTTTATGGGCTAAGACCTGGTTTAAGGGGTTTAGGGATGCTACGGAATGCATTATGTCTCCTCACCAAGATCATTCTACAAGAATGTGTGTGTGTACTTGTATTTGTTACCTCTTTAGAACATTTTCTGGCATAAACACTGACATAAATAAAGTCCTTATAGTCCAAAACCTGGTCTCATTTGAACCGTGGGCCACAAGCTTGGGACCTCAGAGTTAAAGTTAGGTGTGTTGTGGTTAAGGTTAGAGGTGACACTTTGTTTAAGGTGTCCTTAAAAGGATAGCTACGTGAACCTTGGTGTGTGTGTGTGTGTGTGTTTGTACATAGATCTTTGTGAGGGCCAACACAATAATAGTTTGTGAAAGTGAGGACACTTCAGTTGGTCCTCACTTTCACGTCAAAAGTGTCACGCCTTTAAAAGGGATGTTTATGGGCTAAGACCTAGTTTAAGGGGTTTAGGGATTAGAATTCGGTTTAGGTTAAGTTTCTGTTAAGGGTTAGGCATTTAGTTGTGATGGTTAAGGTTAAGGTTAAGGTAAAGTGCTAGGGAATGCATCCTGTGTATAAACACCTATCTCTGTGAGGACAATTTGACCATCTGGGGGACATTTTCTCTGAGCCCCACAACTTTAAAGTGCTTTTTAAGAGTTAAGACCTGGTTTTAAGGTTAGGCACTTAGCTGTGATTTAGTTAAGGTTAGGGTAAGGGACTAGGGAATGCATTATGTGTGTGTGTTGTGTGTGTGTGTGTGTGTGTGTGTGTGTGTGTGTGCCTGGTATTACTTGTCTTGTGGGGACCTAAATCTGTTTACAGTCACATTATGGGGACATTACTGGACGAAAATCACATCCCCACATCCCCAATTACTACATATTAAGGTGAAGACATGTTTCAAAGTTAGGCTGAGGTTAAGATTAAGGTCAGGGTTAGGATTAGGCCAGTACTACAGTTATGCTTAAGATAAGCGTAAATCTCCAGGAAATGAATGTAAGTCAATGCAATGTCCTCTGAAGTGTGTGTGTGTGTGTGTGTGTGTGTGTGTGAGGCCGGCGTTGAAAGAGGAAGTGCTCCAGGCTGTATCAGGAGAGTGCGACATTTAAGCGACTGTCAGACAAACACTGAAGTAATAATAAAAAAAGTGAGCTCGTGTGAGAACACAATTTCCTGAGGATCTACGGCCGCTAAATGTCTTGCTTCCTGCGCGCTCAAGGCAGACGCCGCGCACCCCCCCCCCCCCCGGCGAAGATTCTCCTGCGGCTGTGAACGTATCTCACGTTCTTTTTCCACTGTATCTGTCATTCATATGTGAGCGCCAAACTCCAGAGAAAAGTCTGGATCTGAGGGCACTTTTCATACGACACCATTTCTCATGAAAAATAAGGAATCAATTCTGCTCCAAAAACGTCTGTCGTCCAAAAACAGACCTTTGGAAACACTGACGCAGTTACCCCGCGTTCACTTCCAAGGTATTTTTTAATCTTCTGCTTTGCTGGAGCTAAACATTCAATCACAGTGATCTTTCACTGAAGGACGCCAGCGCAGATTCAACATGCTGGGTTTCTGTCGTGGTCAATTTTCCCCAACGAATCCACAGCTAACCGATCAGAACCAGTGTTGCCGTCGATGATGAAAAATGCCAAGATGTGGACTGAGAGCGGAGTGGGGGACATAGCAGGGGCGTTCTCAGCTTTGGCATTTATAAAAGGGGGAGGAGTCTGGCACAGTGTAAGTATAGTTTGAATTCAGGAGCTGGTGTTTGGCCGGTCGATCTCAACACGTATGATTTCAGTACTTTACACTTTAAAGTGTAAAAGATTTGCACCTGGATCAACAAGTGACATCACTAGATTCCCAAAAGAAAAAAGAAAGAAAGATCTAAAGTGATTTAGGGGTTCAGTTACACTTGGAGACATCTGCTTTCCGTCTGCCTCCTCACACTCTTTTCCCGGTACATTTTACCCCACTGACACTAATATACGACGCTTCTGGTCCATGATGGTTCATGGCGGGGAGTAGAGGTCACACATCTGGATTTAGAGTAATGGCCTGACCCTGATCCCTCTTATCTGATGACCCCCAACATTGACCCCCCCCTCCCCGCCAGCTGAGTGGGCGACCTTCCTTTTTTTGGGTATCAAAAGACGAGGAGAGAGAACGTTCATCTTTTGACGCGCGTCTTTGCGCGCTCACTCTTTTGTAAACACACACTTCTACAAACAAACGCTCTCAATCAGCCTCGAGCCAGAGAATCCTCAGATCAGCTCTGAGCTGCTCGGGCCTCAGCCGCGCGACCCTCAACCTCCTCCAGGCAAGATTCCAATAGGTGCATGCGTGACCTGGTTACTGAGAGCTTATTTTACCCTCTATTGACCAACTTCACTTCACTTCCTTCCCTCCTCTGCTTACAAACACACTATTTCCTTCACCGTGCCGCTCCATCGGCTCCTTCTGTTTGTTTTTCTCCCTGTAAAATCATTAGAAACTGTCTCCGTGAGCAAAGCAGGTCTGTTTTTCGTGTTGTGTGCGACATCTGTGCACTGATCCTCTCTCTCCGGCCTTGGCGAGCACGTATCGCCCTGAAACTCAGCGTCGGGAGTGGGTCAAAGAGTAAGAGCAGGCGTTATATGGCTATTACAGATGGGAGAGAAATGCACACAGCGTCTCATGACTCGACCTGATGCAATCTGAATATAGAACTGGAGCAGCTGCTCTCCATGTGTGCATGTAAAGCACAGAGTAAGCAGTCAATGTAAACAATGTAAATGACTAATTCTCCCTTTTTTTGTTCCACATCTCGACCTTCACACGTCTTTTATGACTGAAGATTGGACGTTTGGGTCACTTTTGTAAAGCGCTTTCGTCCACAGAGAAAATCATTGATTTTTACTTCACTGTACACAGGAGTTGTGGATCCACTGCTGCCTGTTGTGATTTTTGCGTGTGAAATATTTTGTTCTGATTGACATCAGCGACACAAAATCACCAGACCTCCATCTCTGGCCAAAAAATGCTGTCTAATGGCAAGAAAGACAGTGTAGATATTGTAGACTTAAGAGGGTGCAGCTTATTATGTTTCAGTGGCTAACACGCAGTCATGCTTCCACGGCAAAAGTCTGTCGTCAGCATGACGATCTGAGTCCTGACAGTCAGTCGGTTTCTGCCAGGTCCTTAAGAGGTAACAGAAACATGTGTGTGCATACACACACACACACACGCTAACCTTTTGACCTTTCTCTCTGTTCAATAAATTAGCATGAAATGTCCGGCCTGGGTTTCTCTGTCGGGGTGAGATGGAATCACGGATGGCTGCCATATGGTTTCAGGTCAACACAACAGATTTGTCACTGAAGATTAAATGACAAGGATCATATCTGTGGCTCAGATCTGAACTCAGGCCTTCATTATTGCTGTTCCTGCGCCTTCAGGACAGACGTGTGCTTGACCACAGATTGACACTCTGTATGTTCGCCTCCACTACACTAGGTGGCGATGTGCCTCCTGTCACTGTATCAGGATTAGGCCCATTTTTCGATTGGCAAGTTACTCTCAACACATTTGGACTGAATAAACACCTCAGAATGTGAAATTATTACCTCACAGATGACATCAATGTGACCCGGTGGCCCGTCATGAGCATGTTGTGTGCCTCTGTGTGTCTTTCTACCATCAATCACCTTGAAATAATTCAATTCCTTAAACTGACAGAGCTTGAATTCTGTCTCCTCATCAGTCCAAAAAGCCACCGCTCTAGATTTCACCATGTTTTTATTTATGTTTCCTTCTTGTTCTTCTTCTGTGTTCCATCTTCCTTTATTATTTCAGGATTAAAGCCCATGGATTGTAATCGTGGAACATGTGCAGAGCACCAATAGACCAGTTTGAGTCCAGTTAAACATCTCTAACATCTGTGGAGACGACTCTTAATAATGGACGTGTGGATTTGAGCATGTTTTGGTTCGGGTACTTCAGCGAGGCTCAATAAACACTGAACTAGTCTGCAGGAAGCCACAAATGTCATGTCTCACCACCAACCCCCTGCATCGCACTTTACTTTACCAAGAGGAAACAGACACTCAATACTAATACTCACGCATGGTAACCAGGACACAGACCAAAGCGGTGCAGAAGTGGACCATAAGAACAGTCTTTGCAGGCCTGACTGTAAAAATAAGGTAACTCTATACTCCTGTGAGGCGTCTCAGTGGAGAGGTGGAGTCAGGGATTATTGTGAAAGACGATTATGTGAGAGGGGAGGGGGAAAAAAACTCCCACATGTGTGTTTATTACAAACTGTGATGGTGAAATGCCTCAAATGATCACACGCACATTGGGATTATTAGATTCAGAATCAGGTGCTGCGTTGCAGAGGTGGAAAGAGTCCTGGAATATTCTACTCAAGTAAAAGTACGACTATTTTTGTTGACAGTAGTAAAGTAAAAGTACTGGTCTAAAAATGTACTCAAGTTAAAGCAAAATAGTAGCTTGAGTAAAAGCTAGTTACTTTTTAAACAAGGTTTTTTCTTGAGTCACACAAATCTCACGTGAATTGTTTTTAATCAAAGTTGAACTTTTACAAATGAAAGTGCTGACAAAATAAAATATGTAAACACATCACGTCAGTCAACATGGGTCAAAGGTCACAAATGCTTCAACTTTCTCACTCACTCGGGGACCTTAATTAGCGCCAAGTCACCTGTCCTCATCGTTCACCTGTCCTCACCTGTCCTCATCATTCACCTGTCCTCATCGTTCACTGCCAAGGTTTCGTGATTTATTTTTATTATATTTATTTTAATTCAGGCCAACATAAGTACAGTACTTCCAAAAAACAAAACAAAATAAGTAAAATTACCTTAAAAAGTAGTCGGTGGTCATTAAAGGATCAAAAGTCTGTAGATAATAATAAATAAAAACATGACTGTCCTCACTGTCCTCATGTCAGAGACACTGGTTCAGGGTGAGTCAAAACAACATTTTCCCTGATTCGGATCCAAGTCCTCGGTCCTCGGTGTAAATCAGAACCATGGAGCCTCCGTCTCTCACGCGCTGTGGTTTACACTCCAGACTTGACTCCGTTCTTTGGGGACAAATTTTCAAATGTTTCTCACACATCAATCTGTAAGGAATGTCTGTCCAACGGCTCGCGTGACAGGCGACCTACGAAGGGCACTGATGAGTGGAGTTACAAGTTTGACGTTGTTTGGATGAGAACTGCAAGAGATATCGCTAGATATTTGTGTGTTTTTCCCCTTCTTTTGTTTACATCACAGTTTTTGTTTTTTTTATCAATGATCTGTGGTATAGTTTCATTGACTTGATTCGTACCATATGACTTCTCTGCATTGTTTACCCTTTATGTATACAACATTTTCTACAGCTTGTCCTTTTCTGAGGGGTCACACGAGGAGCTGGAACCAGTCCCAGATGGCGTTGGGAGCAAGAGACATTGATGATGTGATGATGTCACTGGACAAGAGGATGAAGATCTATCTTCTTCTCTTATTCCCTTTGTAAATGTGATGTTTTAATCTTCTGAATTTCAGTCTGTACATGTGGCTGTTCATGGGTTTTGTGACTCGATGTGAGGGTCTAAGGACAGAGGGTCTAAAGGACAGAGACCCGCAAATGAATCACGTATTTGAGGCCTTTCCCATACCCCAAAAGTCATCAATCTGCATCAATCCTAGTGGAAATTTACGCCTTAACGTCGGTCAGGGAATGTGCGTCAAAATTGGAAGTGGGAGGGGCTTACGAAAATGAAAAAAAAAAAAGAAGAAGCTTTCATTAGGAGATTTTTTGAAATGTTTCATGCACATGAATGAAAGTTGGTACACGTGATAATCATGTCGGGACAGTCCAAAAAGTCAATGTCGACTTTGCCGTAAATCCTACAGGAAAGCCGCCATCTTGGGTTGAACAGCAATTTTTTGGGCAGATTTCGGCGATTGCGCACCAATGGTATTTCTGTGATGTACTTGACTTCTTTGATTCAGTCACTTATTGTTCAACAACTATTCACTCTCATATTCACACCGACACAGTGAAATGAATGTAATCTGCATGTTTTTGGACTGTGGGAGAAAAACCCATGTAAACACTAGGATCCAAAACCGGTGACCTTCTTGCTGTGAGGCAACAATGCTAGCCACTGCACCACCGTTTATCTTCCTCCAATGAATTGAAAAATGGCAAAGATGTCACTATCCAATCCCCTATATTTCAAGTCCTTTATTAAAGCAATGAAAAATCTAAAAAAGAATTCATGGACTTTTCAAGGACCAATTCCATCAAATTCAGGGACGGAACGCGCTGACACAGTTTAAGATGGGAGGACAACAAGATTCACTTACCTAAATATCGACTTAATGTCTTTCTTGCACAACATTCAAGCACTTTAAATGATGTCTAATTGGGATTACCAATTTCACAAACTTTCAAGGACCTGTGGTAACCCTGAATATTGTCAGTAAATAAACAAGAAAACTGTCACAAAAGTGAAAAGTAGAAGCTGAAATATGATGTGAATAAAAGAAATAAAAATAAAGAAACTGTCCTGTAATATTACACAGACCATAATGAACATGAAATCAAAGCTGGTTAAAGCAAAGAAAAATACTAATACTACTTCCCTTTTCTCCCCTCTTTCTTTTACCTCTCTATTTAATTGTTTTATTGTGTTTTATTATGATGCCTTTTATGTTTTTCTTTCTTTTTTATTGTAAAGCACTTGTTGAAGTGTGCTACATAAATAAACTTGTCTTCATATAAACACAGAAAAAAAAGTGGCTGAAAATGATCATCAGTGACGTGTGAGGCCTTTACAATATTTCCTTTGTGTGTGTGTGTGAGTCGACAAAGTGACCTGAATAAACAGACATTGATTCCGATTTTATTCCTGCACGGCAAACAGATCATATGTAAAAAAAATATTTTGTGCCGCAGGGGAAATAAAGAAGAAGAAGAGGAGGAGAAAAGCTGCTGCGAGATGGTCTAAACAGATAAGCAGTAAGATAACACTGCAGGTCTCAGGAGAGGGAATGAGTGAGTGAGTGAGTGAGTGAGTGAGTGAGGGAGGGAGGGAGGGACAGATTTGGTCTAAACCTGTGAACAGCAGAGACATGTGGCACAGCCAGCACTTAAGCCCATGTGTTGTGAGTGCAGGGAGAGATAAGCCCGTCTGTCTCCGAGCAGCACTCGTCAGGAGAGGAAACCAAATCTGTGCCGCGCACAAACACCTTCCGTATCAAATATCTGCACGCTCACACACAGATTACACCTTTTTACCAGTCCCTTTTCACCCTTTACCCGGATAAGACAGGCGTTGTTCTTTTCCTTCTTGTCGTTATTTTACTTTATATATGCGATATAAAAACACTGGCCCACAAGTCAAACCAGGCCCGTCAATAGAGGGCGCTAGAAGAAGAAGAAGAAGCAAGGACTCACATAAAATCATTTTACAATAACATGAACATTTAAATAAACCAGCTATACACTCGGTATAATCTGCATTCAAATGTAGTTTAACCCTTAGTGCTCACACTAGTTTAAATTGTATTTAAACTAAATTGGTTCAGTATGATGAAATGACAAGTGTTTGTACTCTTTAAGGTGCTTATTTGTACTTTTACTTTTGAGCGTGCATGTGACCAAACAAATACAGGCAGACAAACAATCTCAAGCACACGGGTAAACATTAAATAAACATCAATCATGTACACACAAATTAAACATTTACATCTGTAACAACATGAAGACAAACACAGCAGAGAAAAACACACACACACACGCACACACAACCAGATTGAAATGTATTATTTCTTTTTGCTTGTGTTTTCCTCAGATTCACTGAGACCTGTTTCCACCAACTGGTCCAGTTCAGTCCAGTTCAGTTCAGTTCAGTTCAGGATGTGCAATCATACGCATTCCCATTGCCAAATGTTGAAAAGGGAAATAATGCAAAATAATCCCAGTCTTCGTCCATCCAGTTGTGTCTTGTGTACGAATGTAAGAAAGAACCTCACCTCCCTCTTGTCCCCGCCCCCCTTCCTCACTCCTCTGTCCCCCATTTTTCCTTTCACCCCAACCTGTCTAGGCAGATGGCTGCACATCTTTGAGCCTGGTTCTGTCAGAGGGAAGTTTTTTCTCTCCACTGCTCATGTGATTTGGGGTTTCTTCTCCCTGTAATATTATAAAGGTTTCTGCCTTACTATGTACAGAGCTGTATCGTCAACAGATCCTCAGAAATCATTGGACTTGAAAGACATCAAACAAACAAAGAAAATCCTCTCTGACTCTCCTCAGGGAGAAGGTATACTGTATCTCCACCAGAACATCCCACTTCAGGAACAATGATTTCTCCACTGAATCCTCTGAGGTTCTGCTGTTGGCGAGTTAAGCTGAAGACGTTTTAAGTCTGATCAAGAAAGCCGTTCAAAGAATCTTTTACCTCGGAAAACTCGAAGCGATTCAACATAAAAGAACCCCACGTCTTCTGCTCTGTTTCTACTAAACCAGTAGAAAGCCTTCTCATGTCCTCCATGAATGTCTGGTACAACAGCTCTGACCGCTGAGAACAATAAATAACCAACCTGCCCAGGGAGAAGGTCCAGAAGTCTCTCTACCAGAACGTCTCACTTCAGGAACAGCGCTTTCGTGCGTCTGAATCTTCTGAGATTCTGCCGTGGGCGACCGAGGACTTGCTCGAGTGGAAGTTGAAGAGGCTTCTTCAGTTCAGTTAACCACAGAAGAAGCCATCTTTTAAATGTGCCGTGTTATTGCGAGAGGACAAGATCAGACAAGTCTCCGCAGCCCGGGATAAATAAGTGGTCACGTGACCAATCCCAACGTCAACACCCTCTCTGTGTTGGAAGGAAACATTCCAAACAAAACATAATATCAGAAAGTGTTCCCAAAAAACAAATGATCCCATTAATACAAAAGATCTGATTACATGAAGGATTCCATCGAGATACTTCAGAAGAATAACAAACACCCAAACACAAACGCGTGGATTAACATCCACTTTCTGCGTGTTATACTTTTAATAAAAACAGTGTCTCCAAATCCAGACAAGGTTATTTTGTGTCACGGCAGGTTTTGTTCTTCTGCCCGTGAGCTAATTATATATATTTTTTTCCATTCTGTGTCACCCTCCTGTTACGCAACCAAAGTGCTGATGCAAGTGAGAGTCGCTGCACCTGGTGCCAAAAAAAAAAGTGTTAGGTGTGAATCAAAAATGAAAGAAAGAAAGAAAGAAAGAAAGAAAGAAAGAAAAGAAAAGAAGAGGAAGAAAAATACATGAGAACATCTGGTCATGTGGTGCAGGAAGACGAAAATGCAGCGCCGGTTTCTCACTCGCAGAAGGCACACGTTTCCTTTTGTCGTCACATTTGACTGCAGCATCTGTGAGTTTTCACAGTCGCTTCTCTTTTATTTTCCCTTTATCTTTATTCCCTGCTTAAAAATAACTGGGTTTTATCCAGTGAGTGTGTAAAATTTTCTGTTCGACTCGGTCTTTGTGGCTGTATCACTGTACATTCACCCTTTTTGTTCTAATATTATTATCTGTATCTGGTTTATCTTATCTTAAAATCACCCAACCATTATACACAGTTTATTTACAGCCTTCAGTTTGACTCCGAGTAGCTCATCCATGCCCAAAAATAATAATAAAATAAAAAATTCCCCTTGTTTACCCAAATGCATGGTTGCAAAACGTGGAAAAAAAGGGCAAAACTTGGACCTGGAGCAGGAAAATGGGCCCAAATTCAAACATAAACAAACAACATGAAGTCAAAACAAATGAACACCCCCTCTCAAAGAAGACACTGAGGAGAGCAGAGACTTTAAATACACGAGGGAGGCGGGGACAAGCCAACGCACCACAGGTGACACTAACGAGACACAGGTGAGACACATTAGGGCGGGGCCGACAATCAAGAGGTAAAGCCACTGCGCCACACTCAATTTTCTTCCCCATGAAACCACTTAAAAAATGCACAATGACAGCGTTCTTTGACTGAACTTGCACAAATACATTCTCATGTTCATCAGGAAAGGATATAAAATATAATGAAAATTCACATTTGTTTGTGCACTGGTGTTCTGGAAACACCAGTGTGTGTGTGTGTGTGTGTTTTGACAGAATATATTCCAAGGAAGAGTAATCCAAGGGTCATGGCACTGACACTGATGCTTAAAACAATTCATTAGTGACTTCTTACTGTTGTTGTGGCTTTGAATATCAAAACGTTCCCCCGTTGTAATTACGATACAGGGTTACGGTTACAAATTTAATTTAACTTAATTTATAGTTTGTTTACATGGCACAGTACGATTTTAATGAACATGTCGAGAATGTAAACACACCAGATTATAGCCTAAGGCCAGTTTCCATCTGTTGTTCCCTCAAATATGTCACTTTACAGATCAGCAGCAGTTCACTTCCTTTCTACAAGAGTACATTAAGTCCTGATTCGACCCATGTCCGTTTTTCAGTTCAGGGTTTGAAAGGAGTTTATACGTGGGACATTGTCTTCATGTCCTCACAGAGGGACGGGAAGTCCCTGCATCTTACAGAACACAGAGCCTGAGAACAGTTGGAGTTAACTGTTAATGACTTCCCCAGTGTAATCCTGTGTCTAAAAGTAGAAACTCCCCTACTTTTCTTTGCCTCTTTTTGATTTTGTGTATCTTTAAAAAAGAAATAAAGGAGTTGCAGTATGAATGATCACAAAGAAATCTTACCTGCCGTACTTATTATTGCTGTTATTGCTGTTTTTGTTATCCTTTGGTTTCGTTTCACTCTCAAACGTCTTTACTCTGCCACGTCAGGTGAATTCAAGCTGAGGTCGGAAAACCACAACCTGCTGGCAGTCGTTGTATAAAGTACCTATAAAAGGGAAACTTGAAGGAAAAAGTACAAGTATGTTACCAGGAAATGACTTTGGTAGACGTTGAAGTCACTTTTTTAATAATAATAATACTTGTGTAAAAGGTTGGTAAGACACTGGATGCAAGTCGTCGTATTTTAAAAACACAAGTAAATGGCATTTCTTTTCACCATGAACCAAAGCATTTGGCGGTTAAGTTGTGTTTCCACTAGCACTTCCACTTTTTGTCCCAGTCCCTGCTCTGGCGAGGTTCCAAGCGGGCTGAGGCGATACTATGCGTGACATCGCCAGACTGCTGGCCACTGACTGGTCAGAGTGCCGTCACAGGAAGAGATGTCCGACACAACAATCAAGCCGAACAATGCCTAACTGTAGATCAGTTAAAAAGACTTAACGATCCTGAAAAACGTGGGTTAATCTCCAACAATTACCAGAGAAATGTCTAAAATCTCAATATTTAACAGAGGAGTCTGGTGTATTTAGCGACGGCACTGCTGATTGCGAGCCCTGATCACTAATGATTCAGTTACACTGGAAACAACTGCTTTACAACTCACTAGTCACTCATTTGTGTGTGCGTGTGTGTGTTTTTGTTGTGTAAAACCAAGTCAGCGCAGTTTCATGCAGTGTTCATTGATGACTCCGCCCACATTGAGTAGGTACTTTTTTGTAGTGGAACACCAACCTAAACCGTGCCGTGGCGAGGCGAGGCGAGGCAAGCTCGGACCATAGTAGGAAAGGGCCAAAAGTTGCACTCGCTGTTGTGGAAACGTCTGATGTGTCCGGCCACGGACGGCGTCGTGAAACGCACACATAACGGCGAGTTCCCACACACGCGCAAAAAATGGCACACTCCATTATGAGCAAGTACATGATGTCCTCCAGGGAATCTCAACGCCGATTGGCCATTATACACCAAAGTTGACCAATTTCATCTGTGCATTGACTGTTGTTTGTAAACATGCCTGAGTCAGTCGGGTAGAGCACAAACACAGACAACTCACATTATAGCTAATAATTACAACTTTGATTCAGAAAACCAAATGGGATCTTTACTCCCAGAATCCCTTGTTAGGTTTGTTTGACTGTGCAAACATTTCTATTTTGTGCAGGGAGCGGTTGTTCAAAAATCCTTCTGTGCAAGTTGTGGCAACAACAGCCGTGGCTCAGGAAACAATACCATCCCAGAGAGTTTATTTTAAGGTGCGTTTTCAGGGCGAACCTCCAGGCAGCACATCGTGTGGTGGCAGCGGTGGTGGTGGAGGTTTGCGCAGGAGGTTGCTAATAACAGCTGCCAGATGTGCAGAGTCCCCGGAGTCCGTGTACATTCTCACAGACAATGGAATGCTTGTGAGGAGCCCCAACAGGAAGTGAGGTCAGGGCTCTTGACCCCTCCCCTCAGAGCTCAGTGAGGGACACAGCGGTGGGGCGACTTTACTGGGGCAGCTCTTTAAAAAGTCAAAAAGTGTCCCATCATAAACCTGCTGACAGCGAGCAGCGAGTCCATAAAGTCGGTTTACCACACACTCTTACTGGACCGTTACAAAGCGCTGTCTCCATCTCCCGGAGGCTGCGTTTCGACAGATTGTGGCCGACTCAAACAGAAAGTATTGCGAGTTGTTCTTCTTTTTTTTTTTTTCCTCACTTCTTCACAGTGGGTAATTTCCACACAGCCCCCCCATGATACAGCGTGAGTCAAAGTTGTTGTTCAATCTGTTTGGCGGAGAGAGCGGAGAGAGAGAGAGAGAGAGAGGGAGAGGGAGAGGGAGAGAGAGAGGGAGAGAGGGAGAGAGAGAGAGAGAGAGAGAGAGGGAGAGAGGGAGAGAGAGCGAGCAGACACAACAGGCCACGGCTGAATTCGCCGTCACAGTGAGGCTCGAGTGTATGATGCAGAGTGAGGTGCTCTCCCGGTGTCGACGCCCTCACATTATGATCGTGTGTGATGTAACTACTTCCCTCAGACTTTAGAAAGTGGAAACTATTCACTTTATCTCTGAGTCATAACACTGACTGACTGACTGTTTGGTGTTTTTCTGGGGTTTTTTATCTCCACCAAGGAGGTCCTGTTTGCCTCAGTGTGGGTTTATCTCTCATTTTGTCCTCCTGTTCGGAACTTCCTGTCGACAGTTTTTTGATGCATCAATCTGAATGTTCTCAAAAAAATCTACCCACTGGTAGAAAGTCATCAAATAAGAAGGTCACCAGTCCATCACAGGACATGAACAGCCATTCATTCACACCTACGGTCAAATTACACTGTAAAAAAAACCCCACCATAATAAACTGTCAAATAGTGTCAGTAAACAACTAAAAAAGATGGACTGTATATACATGTACTGTATATCACCCAAACCAATCATTTATACATGTATTTTCCTGAAAAACTACATCAATCCTCTGTTAAATTTACTTGGACTGAGAATTTTACATTGTTTTTTTCTGTAAAATCTACTTTTCATTACAGAATAACAGAGTGCACTGACGGGGCATACTTAGGTAAGATTGTTATACAGTAGCTTTGAGCGCAAACTTCTTCTGGTTCCAAATATAAAGATTTCAGCTGCCGGTTTATAAAACGTAAGGTGACAAAGTGTCTGTTCTCTCTCTGGGTGTTTGGGGTTAGGACATTACAGAAACCTAAATCCCTGCACCAACAATATCTAATTCGGCAGCAAATCTTTGGTCTGAACTTGTCATTCTGCTTCTCTTGTTCACCAGAACATTGTTTTTTTCGTGGAACAAATGAGCACAAAGGAAGTGTGATATTCTGTATCCAAAACAATGTAATGAATAGTGTTCACCTGGTGTCTTGAGCTTATCATGACACCTGTGTGCTGTCTTACTACTGCAGGAACCAGGGACCTCTTCAATGGTACGGTGGCCTCTGCGTACCACACAGTCAAGTAACACGGTCTGGATAGTTTGTCCCTTTGAGCTGTTGTAGAAACAGGGCGGCACAAAATGGTTGCCTCTGTAAAAACAAGACCCAAGTACATAGAAACGACTTAATCTAAGAAAACCAAAGTAAAGTAATACAATACAACGTCCAAAATGAGACATACCAAACATTTAAGGTAACTTGTAGTATCACAGACACATGATGATGTCACCGCCACGCTGATGACTGTGAGGAGATTATTGCCTCTGTGACTGGATTCACCACCTGCCTCTGCTGCTGTGTGAGTCTCGGCACAACCCCGGTGACTAACAAGCCCCGACTTACCTCCAGGCCCACACCTGAGGGACACAACACGTCACACACACACACACGCACACACTCACACAGCTGTAACTCCTCAGAGACAACATGTATATGTAACTGGAGAAAAACTGGTGCATATAAAAATAAAACTCATTATCAGGGTGGGTGACGTTTCTGAGTCCAGGGTTGCAGCTACCAACTCAATTTATGTCAATTGTACAGAAACAGAAAATGTAACACATACAATGCCTCCATAGTGTCTTCCAACTGTCCACAAGACTGGCAAATTCAACTCTGACTCAAAACAGCATCATTTACTTTAAAGTTCAGACACACGGAGCTAAAACACGGTGTAAATGAAGTTGTTTTGAGCTGAATTTGAATGCTGAGGCTGGATGACGCCACAGCAGCAGCAGCAGTATCAAGGCTTTTTGTGGACACCACTTTACTTCACTGGTATTCATTTTGGCTGCAAAGGTAGGAGTTGGAGATGCTGGAAAAACAGTTTGAGCAGGCTACATTTTGAATTTCAAAAGTCCAAGCTCCTTTTTCTGCAGACTTTCCTCTGAAGCTCCGCCCCATGGAGCACAGGAACGCGGATACTTGTTCAAATGACAACGTGATGCCGAAAAACCACCAATGCTTAACAAAAGATCACAAAGACATAAAGTTAACCTGCCAGTCCAGTAGAAACAAGGCCACCATGGCATCACTTTGCAGCCCTTTCTGTCGCCACAGGTCTTGGATCGCTCTGCATCGGCTGTTTTCTTGGCCGTAGCTTTTCCCCAAAAAACTTGTCTTTCGTGTGAGACGAAAACACTTTTTGTTGGCCGCCTTTCTGTCATAACATTGCTGTAACTGTCTTGTTGGATTTAACGAGGTGGCATAAGCTCTGGCGTTGTCTCCTGAGCATCGGTAGGTGGAGCATTAGGCAACAAAATATCAATAATATGGAACAAATATTTCGACAACAGAAGTAATCGCCAAGGATCTTCATCCGAGCTTGGATCTGGCAACCCTCGAAGCGACGACAAGGCCTTTCAGCGGATGAGCCTCTCGACCCAGATGTGTCCGAGAGAGCTGTAGCATCGTTCTCTTCTTCTTTGGTTGGAATGCGTCCTATTCCCGTCGTCCAGACTTGTACCGCCACCCGATGGTGAAGCCAGAATACTACAGGACCCTGACATGTGACGCACACTTCGGTGCGGAAGTATACCAGTGGCCTTAAGTTCCTTTTTTATTGGACAAACTATTACTTTTTAAGCTCCAGTGTGTGAGAAATAGTGACATCTAATGGTGAGACTGCAGACTGCAGACTGCTCGCAACCCCCAATTGAACCGAGTCTGAGTCTAGTGGTGGTGAGGCTAGGTGTGAAAACGACCTTAAACGACCTTGCTGTTAATTTGACGTTTGTGCTCATGATAGTGTCGTGTAGCTATTTCTAAAATGTCCGTCTGGTTTTACGGATTTGCCTGTTTTCCTTTGCCTGCTATCTGATCCAGTACTGGACCACAGTGTCATCCCTCAGTTTGGTATCAGGCTCATGTCTCGTGCTGCATTCAACTGCTGCCAAAAAATGCTCCAAAAGTGGACCTTAAATGTCCTTGTCATTTTGCGGCTGCTCTCCGGGGGAAACTGAGGCAGGATGAGTTGAAAAGCCTGGTTCATGCTGGGATGTGTTCTGAAAGAGGAAGTGAGGAGGAGGAGGAGGAGGAGGAGGAACATCTGGGCTTCATTTGTGCGCTCCAGACCGGAGAGAAGGTCCAGAAATAGGCGTTAAAAAAAAATCACTTTTCCATATTAATTCTTCTCCACAAATCTGCATCATCTCTCTGCGTCGACACTGACACACACACACACACACACACACTGTTTTTTTATTATTATTTTATGAGCACGTGACGTTTCCACACTGTCTCTCACACAGAGACAGAGAGAGAGCGAGAGTGGGTGTGTGTGTTTATGTGTGTGTGTGTGTCCGCGTCATTGTGTGCGCGCCTCCCTGACTCTCCACTCCACAGCCCCGTGGAGCTGTTGTTCCCACAGAGCAGGAGGACAATCACACGAGCTGCTGGTGGATTAGCGCGGAACAGAAAAGGAGGAAAAAGGAAGAGTGCGCGACCTCTTCTCTTCACTTCCATTCATTGCTCTCCTCGTACGTTGCGGGATCTTGGCGCTTGCGGCTGTTGCTTTTTTTGTATTTGTATTATTTATTTCGGGAGGGTTTCCGCGGTGGTGGCGCACAGGCCGATATGGATTTACCTCTGTCTAGACGAGACTCGCCGCCTTTCCCTGCGCCAAACTTGTGATTGTCACCGCTGTATTGCGTCTCGACCCCGGGAGCCGAGGAGGAGAAGTTTTTGACGCAGCGTTTTGTGGAAACCGGGCGACCACATGTGGGGACTTTTGGAGACACTTGGACTCGTTTCGCTGTCCTGCTCTCCTTCTCTCATGGGGTAAGTGAATGTCTTGAAATGTTAAGTGACACAATCTGCACAACAAAAGCATGTCATGTGTCTCCTCTTTAATGTAAAAAAGGAGAGCGAGAGTGTGTGTGTGTGTGTGTGTGTGTGGGGGGGGGGGGGGGGGATTTCAGTTTTAGGCTAAATGACTGTTGGGGGGTTTCTTCTCTCTCCTTTACGAGTCACTAAAAAGGTCTGTTCCTCGTTAAAAATCCAGTGAGGTTTCCCTCATGACAAGCGCGTAAACACTGAATGAAAGTTGACGCACACGCAGCTCTGACAGCGGCGTGTTCCACGCAACTGCATTCTGCGTTTTTACTGTAAAAACAAACAGAAACACAAGTGAAAACGCAGCAGCAGCAGCAGCAGCAGCAGGAACAGTCTGCGCTGCGCCCTGCAGCCACTGCAAGTATTTGGATACCGGGTGACAGCTGCGTTAGTTAAACAGTGTGTGTATGTGCGCGCGCGCGTGCACGTGTGTGTGTGTGTGTGTTTTAATGAACAACATAGTTTGGTGTTAAATATTAACAGCTGCCGATCACTCACTACATACATACATACATGCAGGCGAGCTGTTGTTGTGGGCGCTGGAGAGTGGCGTGGACTCCAGGCGCGCCCTCACAGACACACACACACACACACACACACAGGTTGGCACAGCTACTCTTCTTAGGACTCTCGCGTTGACTCTTCCACAAACTTTAACCTTAAACCTCAATTCAAATCTCAGTACCAAACTTAACCGGTTCCTCGGTTGTGTCTCATTAGGACCAGGTTTTGGTCTCCACAAGGATAGTGCACACACACAGGTTTGCACAGCTATTCTTCTCATTGACTCTTCCATTAACCTCAACTATAATCACAAGACTATAACTACTAAACACTGCTGTGGACTTTAACGCTTTTGTCTGTTTTTAAATCTCTTCTTAAAACTCATCTCTTGTCCTTGGCCTTTAACCCTCTTTTAGTTGTTAATGTTATTTCTATTTCATTGTATTTATTGTGTTTTATATACTTTAGTTGTTTTTTGGATGTATCTTATCACCTCACGTGAGCTTCTGTGCCTCTTCTTTATTAGTCTGCCCAGCACTGTTGATCCACTGTGGCTGTTTTCAAGTGCTGTACAGATAAAGATGGATTGGATCGGATTGGATAAGCAGCTAATGACTCTCAAATCTTAGTCCTACACTTAACCACTTCCCGAGTGAAGTAACGTTCTGCCTCATTAGGACCAGGTTTTGGTCTCCATAAGGACTTCTGGTCCTGGCAAGTCAGTGTTTATGCCAGAATACAAGAATGTACACACAGGTTTCATTCATTCCAATCAGCTTTAACTAAGTCTGATTATCAGTTCAAATCTGAGCCCTAAACTGGACCAGTTATATCTGCCTCATTAGGACCAGGACCAGGTTTTGGCTAGGGCCTAAAGAGGTAACAAATACAAGAACACACACACACACACAAACTGTTCATCAGAGCATTGTTGCCTGCTGTACCTCCCCCCCTCCCCCCCCCCCCCTCCCTCTGACCTCTCCGATGTTGTCGGGGCTTGTTCACCCGTCACCCTGAAGAAGGCATTGTATTGAAAGGCTGTATTAATAAGACAAAAGCCTCCATTATCCCTGTGTAGTGGAGTTAATCTCATGGGGCAGGAGATGAGCTGAGCTCCCTGCCTTTCAGGAGAGGGATGCATGCGCCCGAGCCCGCGATGGAACTGGCAGTTTCCCTCGAGGTTCACCAGGAAACGCTGGGATTGTTTTACAGAGATTTCAAAAATAAGAATACATTTTAACCGAGGGAATTTCTGTGTCAAAACCTAGTAGCATTTCCTTATCGCCGCTCCAAGGCCACACACTCCAAAAGATTGTGTCCAAAAGAGAAACGACGTGCCGAGGAGAGAGGGATACATAGGTGTCGGCCCCCCTGTCATGAGGCATCCTGCTGCAGCAGAAACCTGAAATCTGAGTGGGATAAGGAGATAAGGTTGGAGGAACTGATGTTTATTGCACAGATAAAAGCTTCCATCCATCATCCCCGTGTCCTGTGGCCAGGTCTGGGACCGCCTGGGTCCTCCCTCATGCACAGTGTGGTCAGTGCTCATTAGCGAGCTGAGTAAAACTGCATGAGGACTTGTGGCGTCGCTATCTCCTCTCACGGTTGAAATAAGACGAGCAAACATTTCTCACTGTGATAACATCAGGAGTGAAAAGGCTGAGATGGAAGCAGGAAGTCAGTGGCCTGAGTGGAGGAGGTGTCGAAGGTGCTGTCAGCAGATTCATTCACGCTGATGGTTTTTGTTTTGTTTCACTTCATGCGGTCACATCGTGGCAACCAGGTGCTCCTCCCAGCATGCCTTGCAAGGGCCGGAGACGGGGCCACCGTCTGCGTTTGCCGCATGTGACCATACGGCTCATTACACCAGAACAAGAGCCGCAGACGCTGCTGCTGCTGCTGCTGCTGCTGCTGCCGCAGCCGCCGCTCCAGGCCTGACCACTCTCGGGTTTCTTCACACACAATCCCACCAAGCGTTGGCCTCAGTGTGAGAAACCTCAGACACACGCGTGCTGTTAGTCTTATTATTATTATAGAGGAACTTTAAGTACAATTGGAAATTGTGGGCAGGAAAAGATTTTTGTCATGGACTTCAGGCGGAGGGGCAGTGATGTCATCGCTCCAGCTAAAGATCAAATCACCCAATATCAAATCCGAAAAGGTTGTAAAGTTGAGTTTAAATTGCGATTGTGTAAAAAAATAATATATAATCATCGGAAATTCTACATTTTTTTGTCGCAATGGCTTCGGCAGCCTAAAAAAAACCCAACAAATTCTTGGTGGAAGTGAAGAAGTAAAAAGTAGAAAAATAAAACCCCGGACAAGAAGAATTTCCGCTCCCTTGCATTGCACTACCAGGCGGGCACTAATCATCGATGTCTTTTGTGCAGAAGAGATTGTTTCATGACAGATAATCTATATCTTTTATCTCGGGGGGCAACTTTTAGGTCAAACTAGTCTGTTCTGAAATAAACTCACCGTCATCCAGACGAAACTTCTGAATCAGTTGGTAAAAAATCTTTGTATTTACTTCAGAGCTAGACACAAAAAGGTATTTATTTCTGTCTTTGTTTCAATCTTTTCACATTTTAACGTGTGAATGAATTCATTCCTACAGTGATTGACCTCAGCAGCTCACTGGTTTCTCACCGGCTCACCTGAGCAGCCTCGAGAGACTGTGCTTTATTTGTCATTTTAAAAACCAAAGCTAAATAATTATCTGCATCCAGACGAGCTCTCTGTGTCGTCTCTGTGTCAGAAATAACTCAGAAGAGTGAAACATCTTGAAATCGAAATCGCTATTTTGACACCTCGAAAAAATTCCACATTCTGTGCCAATGTTTGCGAGAAATAAATGTTCGAAACAAATCATACTTTGCATCGTAGGTCATGTGGTGATTCTTTCTCTTGACGCAGTAAATACACAACTGAGACATTATCAGCGATGAACCACGAACAGTGCAGTAAGTGCAGGGACGCGTTAGCAGAACATTTCTGAGACATCTGATCACAGAACTGTGACAGATGAGAACGCGTCAGGAAGTGAATGCAGGTTTCTGTCTAGACTAAAAGACTTTAGTCTAACACACACTTTACAAAGGGAAACCAGGGGATGTTTTCAGTGACGTGTACACGCAGGACGTATTTCTATAGAAGTAGATTTGTGTGTCAACACATAAAATCAACCACAAACTACAAAATACACAAATTATCAACAAAATATCAGTTTAATCTAGGGCTGCAACTAACCATTATTTTGTTAATCCATTAATCTGTCGATTATTTTCTCAACTCATCGATTAATCTCCTTCACCCATGGCTCCAACATGCTTCCTCTGTACGTGTGATAACGTAGACCCAACTTAAATGTGAACTAATATTCACATTTAAGAAGCTTAAACAATCGGAAATCTTGTTTTAATCATGAAAAAAAGCTTCAAACTGATTAATCGATTATCAAAATAGTTGTCGATTAATTTAGTAATCGAGTATCAATCGATTAGTTTGTTGCCAACTATTGTTTGAAAATACACACTTTGTTTGCAAAGATCGGAATTTCGCTCGCTCCGCCTCTTTTGCGTCTGTGCTGCAAACACGTTCTTTGCGCTCCCTGGGTTTTTGTTTGTGATTCTGATCATGGGCGGGGCTTAGGAAGCTGCCTGCTGATTGGCTACTGAGTTATGGAGCGACAGCTCAGTGGACCGCAAGTAGACGCAGGCTAGGAGTCGCTGTCCGTCTAGAAGCTGGAAAAGAGTCGGAGCGAGCGAAACTCCGATCGTTGCAAACAAAATGTGTATTTTCAAACAAATAAAATACAATCATTTTGAATGACTAAACCGATATTTTGTTTGCAGTTTGTGTATTTTTGACTTTTTGACTTGTTTGCTCAATTCATAAAAGTGTTGTTTGATAATATTGACACAAATCTAATTCCATGTATTCACAGCAGAACGTACGCATTTCTAACAAAATCAAATCGTGTGTGTGTGTGTGTGTGTGTGTGTTAGTATGAAGCCTCAGTCCGATGACATCATGAGTCGATGAACTGTGTGTCACAGAACCCGCTGCTGTGGACTGTTGTGGGTTTATTGCGTGAGAAATGGAGACAAATAAGATGAGCAACATAAATAAATAGACACATAAGTGCCTGGATGGATAAATAAATGAAGGGATGGTAATTGAACGGTGGGAACGGGATTTGAGGGGCTTTGTGTTTTTATTTGTCGTTGATGGGTGGGTGGGTCGCGTCGACGTCCCTGAAGGATGCTCGGGTTTCAGCTCAGGCCTGGGAGCGATCCGCTAACAGGAAGCAGAGAGAGATGGGGTGGGTGTTTTTTTTCGTCTCTTTTGTTGCCTCCACCTTCAACCACTTTATCCCGTCACACACAGAAAGAGGAACAACACGAGGAGATCAGAGGAACGATCTGCTGCTGCTGCTGCTGCTGCTGCTGCTGCGGGGCAACATGGCTTCTGTCTGGTTAAATGAAACCAGGCAAAGGTCAAACCGAACTCTCTGCGACATTAGCAGCGTTCTGACTGAACCACCTGAGTTCTTCCTTTTGCCTGAAAAACACTTTTCTTTGGGTGTGGCAACTGGAGAGGAAAGAAAAAAAAATAAAGAAAATAAACGCCTTCTGTTTCGCAGGCCGCCGCAGCGCAAGTCACAACACACAGCTGACAGCGTGCAGCCAAGAGCGGGGCGTGTCTCACATCAGAGGCATTAATGATGTGGCGTCCTCTGATATTTAACCATTTTGTAAACATGTCTAAAGTAGTCGAGGTGGAGACATATACACGTCCGCACCTCCATCGCCTTATCTGTCTCCTCTTTTCAAACAAACCCCCTCCATGCAGGAGGACGCTGTCACTGCTGCTCTGATTATTACATAAACATTTACATTAGAAAGGGGGAAAAACAAAAAGGCCAATCGGACTATTTTAGGAACTCAGTGAAAGAATCCATTAGCTTTAAAGGCTCCTGTTACATTCCTCTTTCCACCCGGGGGGGAGAAACTTTTAAGACCCCCCATGATGAGCGTGCTCGGATGCTTGTTGCAGCACGCCAGGATTTCCTGGTGCTTCCTGGGGAGAGGATAAAAAACCCTGCTCTGCTGTGGAGCTTTGGTCAGAGCCTGTTCCAAACTGCTGTCACTCAGTTGGAGGCGGTGCAGAGAATGTCAGGAACATTATACCTCTTGTGTTCCTTCCAGGAGACAATGATAAGTAGTTCTGAATGCGCCGCGCACTTGGCTCCGGAGCGGATGCTCTTTCAGCCTCACGCGGTGTGTGATTTATGGGGTGGATGGAAGCAGCCTCACGCTGTCTGCTCTTGCGGCCGCCTTAATCAGTGTGGTCGTGTTGTGGTTTCCACATTTCTGGTCATTCTCAGAGTGCGCTCACTCGTTCTGGAGCAGGTACACGTGAAGATACTGTACTGTGGTTTTGGAAAAAAACTCCTCCTCCTCCTGCAATTTTCCTCTTCCCACTTGGAAGCCTTTGTTACCCAGTCAGCTTTGTTTGTGCAGCTGGAAATCCCGACAGGATTACTCCAAGAAAACCTACCTCCCTGAATCCAGGAGCATGCTGGAGATGGACTTTTTTTTTTGGGGGGGGGGTTTGGAGGCTGATGAAGCCATTAATTCTGTTTTTGTTTGGCGTCTCTCCTCGTGACTAAAAAACTTTTGTTAGGAGGAGCTGTTAGGATTGTTTATCCCCGCAAAGGCCCGGGCTTCAGTCCCTGCAGCCTTAAAGAAGATGATGGAAATGAACCTCCAGCTAAAATCAGGCACAAAGCCGGGTCATGACAGAGGCCAGACCGCTCCACTGCAGCTGACAGATGGAGTGGACTTTAAAAATAATGTGACGACTGTCAGAGTCGAGCCTCGTCTGAGCCAGAGTCAAGTAGCTGTCGCCTCGCAGCGAGTCCACGCCGCGGCGGCTTCTTTACGGCTCTGTCTGACCTGTTTGATGCTTTTTTGTTGTTTTTTTTTGAGAAATATCCCCTGGCAATCTGCTCTCCCTGGACCTCGCACAAGTCTGAGTTAGAGTCAGGCTGCGCACGTTATTCACTGTGGTGCCTTGTTCGTTTCTTTTCTCTTTACTGGCGCGACGTTGCCAGGAAATAAAACAGAAGTCGCGTCCGTCCAAACGTCTGTGTGCTATTCCAAATGACGTCAAGTCTCTTTTTAAACTGTAAATGTTTAAGATGCAAAAATGTCAGCGATGGTAAATGATGTCGACGCGAGCGAGGTGGTTTTGGAGAATTTGCTGAAATGGTATCAAGTGCCGTGTGGACTGTGTGGACACAACAATGTTCCCTCTCCAGGCAACCGTGTTTTTATTCCGACAACGGCGGCTGTGTTCAGTGGATGTGTGTTTGCCAGCAGAGTCTGGAGTTGTTTTCCTACGCCGGACCAGGAGGAGTGATGGAGGTTCCAGCAATTTATCATGTTATCAGTGGGCAATCAGGGTGGCTTTGTGCTCCGCGTGTCAGCCCTGTTTTTATTTTTTTATTTTCCCTCATGTCGTCGGCACATTGTCCCTCTCACACACACACAAACATGTTTTTATATCTTAGTGAGGACACATCATGCATTTCCTCGCCCCTTACCTGGACCTGAACCATCACAACTAAGTGCCTAAGCCTAAAACGAGGTCTTAATCCCGGAAAGGGTCCTTTTAAAGTGTAGAGCCAAGACAAAATCTCCCCACACAGACTTAAATACATGTACCCCAATTCAAATCCTAGCATTAAACTTAACCACTTCCTCAGAAATGAGGTTCTGCCTCATTAGGTGCAGGTTTTTTTGGTCTCCATGACGACTCCTGGTCCTGACAAGGTCCTGCATGACAAACCCAAGAACACACGGGTTTGCACAGACTCTGCATTGACTAATCCTAACCCTTAAAACAAAGACTGATCCCCAGCCTTAACTAAAACCACTTAAAGCCTAACTTTTCCTAAAATCTTAGCAGTAAACATAACAAGTTCCTTCAGAAATGAGTTTCTGCCTCATTAGGACCAGGTTTTGGTACCATGAAGACGACACACACACACACACACACATATGTGTACTTAAGTTGCTGTGGTGATGTTTTGTCACAACAACCCTTCATGCTACCAACACACACACACACACACACACACACACACACGTGTACTTAAGTTGCTGTGGTGATGTTTTGTCACACACACACACACACACACACACACACACACACACACACACACACACTTGTTTCCATGGTGTCACAGGACATTGCTTTGACTTTCATTCATTTCCTGACTTACTTTAAACTCAAACATAACTACTAGTCCCATAACCTTAACCTTAACCTAACCCCAGTCCTGTACTGAACCAGTCTGCCCCATTAGGACCAGGATTTGGTCTCCATGAGGACCACTGGTTCTGGCAAGGTCCGTGTTTATGTTTTAACAAAGACTGATCCCTAACTTTAACTATAACCAGTTCATGCCTAACCTTAACCTAACCACAGTTCAAATCTTAGCGTTAAACATAACCAGTTCCAGTTCCAAATTAGTTTCTGCCCTCATTAGGACCAGGTTTTGCTGTCCATGAGGTCTCCATGGTCCTGGCAAGTTCAGTGTTTATGACAAAGATCTAAATGTCTAACCTTAATCTAACCACAATTCAAATCTTAGTCCTATACTGACCTAGTTATATCTGCCTCATTAGGACCAGGTTTTGGTCTTCATAATGATGTCTGGTTCCCAACACTCACACATACACACACACATATGTATAAAGTGTAGAATGGATGCACCATATGTCGCCGTGTCTCGGGTTCTCCGGCACGCCATGCTGCGAGAACACGGCAACTGCTTCGGTTTCCCAGCGAGGGGAGAGAACATGAGAAGGGGTGGAGTTCAAGGTCCTTCAGCGGAGGAGAATAGAAGCCAGGATCCGGGACAAAGGAGATTTAACAGAGGGTTCAAAGCCATTCATTAAGGGGGGGAGACCTCATTGTGAAGACGAGAACAGTGGAAGGTGTGAGGTGTGAGGAGGGCCGGAGAAGCGGCTGAAACCCGAATCCCAGCGCGCCGCCTCAGCTTTCAGGTTTCTGCAGATGCAGATGCAGATGCAGATGCAGCCAGTGTGCACATGTCATACGTGTTCAGAGGAGGCACCACATGCTTAACACCTTTGCAGCTTTTTTTATACATGCATATCAGACAGTTTCACGCCTGAGTGTTTGTTTGTGTGGTTTACCACGGTGAGGCTTCATCGCTGTGTTCAACTCTGTACATAGATTCGTTAGAACACTTTGTGTGGCTGCCACAACCCTTGACTTTCCACCTCTTTTAACCGTCTCTTATGACCACCTTGATAATGATTTCTGTCTGTGATTGGACGGTCGTTCCGTGGAAGTCCTGAGGGGCTGTCGTGATGTCAAGTATACGGGCGACAGAAGGGTTTAAACTATTCTACCAGTCAGAAGTATCTCCAACATTGAGACTGATTTTTCAGATAACACAGTCTAGGAGTTAACGGTAATGAGAAGTACACACGCCATGGCAACAGAAGGGTTAAACAACTGAGCTCTTAACAGGAATGGCCACATGTCACTGTTTTGTGTCAGATACCAACCGCGAGCATTAATATCAATGTCGTTTTACACCTTCTGAACCACAACGCTGTTAAAAAAAAACACATTTACCACCTACAACCATTTGAAACTATTTCAAAGACACGATTCTCCAACCGTGTCACACACGTTCTGTAAAGAAGAAATAAGCAGCATACGTTATCGCTGCATATTTGATTTGCACTATCACTTTTTCTGTCAAGTTCCCCTCAAATATTATCTGTGTCAAAATCGCTCATCTCTAGCCATTTTTACTGAGTCATAGTGATGGTAAATGGATCTTAGTTTCTTGTATCACGAGTATCGTATGAGAGTTTGGTTTTCTTGAAGTGAAAGCTGATTGCACACAGTATGAGCTGTAATGAAGTCTTTAATGGGGGGGGGGGTTGCCTGTAAGAGCGTGTCTCCTCCAGATGTGTGCTAAATAAATCTGCCTTGATGTGCGTTTAATCAGCTCTCTGTGGTCTCGTCTTTTGATCTCTGCGGCGAAGCTTTAAAATATATATGTACAAGGAGGGTGTGTGTGTGTGTGTGTGTGTGTGTGTGTGTGTGTGAGGAGGACGTGGCTCTGCAGCATGATTTTAAGGAAGAAAAAAATGAATGAATATGCAAAATGCAGCGATATGAGAACATGAATGTTTCAAAGCCAGTGACTACACTTGACAGGAAGGGGACAAGGGTGAAGGTATTACACTAATTGCCTCTCAGGCGCCACCCTTTAAGATTCTCCCCCCAAGCGGGGGGGGTGGGGGGGGGGGGGGGGGGGGGTGCGTCTGCCAGTCATGTGACTCCTGAGGTTGTATCATGTCCCCGTCCCCCCCGCCCTTTGTCTCACTGCCACTGTAAGAGCCGCACATCATGTGAGTCGCTGCTATAAATAGTGAGTGTTGCCAAGTTGCAGCGATGAGGAAACAGCGTTACACAATGTTGTTAGAAACACATACAGTCAAAATATGTTAGAACTTTTCCACTAGTTCCACCTCTACACGACTCCAGGGTTTGGTATCAGTCACGGCGTTTTCCAGACGTGCAGCCGTGTAACTGAATCATGAGAGGGCCACAGGTTGGTGTAGAAGACCCGGGATTTGTGACCCGGTCAGAACAAGGGCCTTTTCTGCTGCATGGAGTTTGCGTGTTCTCCCCGCGTGTGTGTGTGGGTTTTCTCTTCTCCGGGTTCTCCCGGTTCTCCGGGTTCTCCGGGTTTCCTCACACGGTCCAAAAACATGCAGATTTTGGGGACGAGGTCAATTGGACACTCGTCTAGGTTGACCGTAGGTGTGAGGGTGGATGGTTGTCTGTCTCTGTGTCCCTGTGATGGACAGGCGACCTGGCCTTTTGCCCCCGTGTGTCAGCTGAGATCGGCACCTGCGACCCCCACGACCCCCGCGTGGAGGATAACGCGGCAGACGACGAGTGAGTGAGCACAGACTGCGTCTGACACAGTCACTGAGCTGAAATACCACTGAACGGGTTGTGATTCTCCAGCTTTCGTCCAACAGTTTGAGGAAGACCCTTTCCTTTTTCTATTCCAACACGACTGCGTGTCCTAGTGCACAAAGAGAGGACTATAAATGGACATGGTTTGACTTTGAGTTTGGTGTGGAAGTGCTCGACTGACCCTGACCTCAAACATGACCTGCTTCATGTATTTAGTATTTAGGGGAAATGGATGATGAAGCGTGGATTGGAGAGACAGACACTTAGTTTAGAGCAACTAATTATTGTGTGATTTGTTACCATTAAACTGTTATAATTGATCAGATGGAGAGAAAAACGACAAATATACGAACCCACAAAGCAAAATAGGCAACAATAATCAGTCGTAGAAAAACCCACATCGTTTGACCTCGAGTTCACTTTTAATATATGTAAATTTAAACTAAACCCTGTTGTGTCCAAACTGTCAGACGAGTAAAAGGGTAATCCTCCACTTATGTGACGTATTAGGTTCACCCACTTCCCTTAATATAAATAAAGCTTATACGTGTTTTTAATGAGCGTGCGTTAGCATAACAACAATAACAACAACAGACAAAGAGACGGTGAGGCTGATATTTAACCCGTTTAAACACAAGAAGGAAGCGTTTCATCTGCCATTTAAAGAGGAACAGAGTTGTTGTTCTTCTTCTCTTTCTCTACTCATCTGATGCACATTATCACAACTGTGACACAAACTTGGAATGAAACACTTCTGGTGGTTTTTTTCCACAAAAAAAAAGGGATGTGTTTGTCTGCGGCGTAGTTTGACAAACTGCAGACGTCCCTCTGCCAAGATCCTTTTTATTTTTTATCCCTGTTCAATCTCCTCTCTCTCGTCTCTGTGCGAGAAGCTGTGAGATGTTGCAGAACCTGCTCGTCTCAAATCTCTCTCCATCTGCGCTGCATGCGCGGAGACTCTGAAACACAGAAGCGATGATGAAACAGGGGCCTTTTCTCTTTCTCACTTGCATTTCCTCTTAAAAAAACGCCCTTTTTTTTCCCTTTTGTCAGGTGATTGTGTTTTACACACACACACACACACACACAGCTCGTCTATGTTGTCTCAGCCCACGCTGGTTTTGTCCCGTGTGCGTAGTGAGTGTGAAATGAGAACCCGAAAGTGTCAGTCAATCTGTCTGTCTGTCTCGCCTCCGTTTTAACACTTTGATTTTCCATGATTTGGGGAAATCCTTTTACGTCTGTCTGTGTCTGATATTAGTATTATTATTATTCACTGAGCGCACACTCGCTTCACCTTTGAACCCTTATTACGGTCTTTAGGTTTAATGTAGGCCTGCAAAGCACCATTATTTCAACCCTAACCCATCAAAAATAATGATGTTTCTCAAATGTCTCTCAGTTGTAATGATTTCTTTGTCATTACAACAGAAAATACTTGCATTTAAGAAGCGGAAAAAACACTCAAACTAATGACTCAGGTCTCAAAATAGTTGATGATTCATTTAGTAATCAATTAAAAACCTATTAATCGAATAATTGTTGCAGCCGGTGTGTTTTAATTGTCATATTCAACCAAAAAAAAGAGTACATATCCTTTTATATTTCAGCTTTGTTTTCTTCTAGTGCTACTATCTTTATTACTCATTTTATGTCCCCGTCAGAAGCATTTTGCGAGTGCAGTACCAAGTGAAATTCCCCCAGTGTGGGAAGTGGAAAGTCTCTAATTTAGTGTAATCTGATTAAAAAAAAAAAGTTAATGATGTAAAAGTTTTTATTGCTGTAAGGAACGGCCTCTGAACTCGGAACTAAACTTGTTTCACAGTAAATCAGTCGTGCACACAGTATTGTTTCATTTTTTTATGCGTAGTGCAGCGCAAACACGATATTCCTCTATGATATGGAGTAATGTGTCCTTCACAATAAAAAAACACAGTAATGATGCAAAAATATATCTATTCATATCAAAAAATGAAGAACATAATAACATGAAAACATCATTTTCTTTCTTTTTTTTTAACTTTATTGAAAGTGATCAGCGGTCACATGTCTAGTGTGGAGGAGATCATGAGATCACGAGCTAATGTGATAAATAAAAAACACACTATTTATTCATAAGGGAAAGTCAAAAAGTGGGTCAGATCAGACCAAACATGTGACACTGGACATTTTTCCTTTCAGAACAATCCTTCCGTTGTTGTTGAGTCAGACTGAATAAGAACTTCCCCCATGACTTTTTGTGGCGTCAACATTTATTTTTGCCGATAATGTGCTAATATGGACATATACTTTTAAAATCAGCCGAGAGACAAGTTCATCGTGTTAATTCAACTTTAACTTTACCGTTCAGCACAAACAATCAAATATTATGTCACGTGTTGGGCAGCAAATAACGATTATTTTCATCAATGATGTTATTCCCAAATGTCTTGTTTTGTCCAAAAACCAAAATGATTCAGTTTTACTGATTTCTTTTCTCCTCATTGCTCGGGTGTGTTTATAGAGTTGGTGAAAATGAAAAGAAATATATACATCATTTCATCAAAAAAAAGATTTTGCAGAAGATTGCAGATTATATATATTCTTATAGCTTCTGTATGTACGTTTTAACATAGTAAAGGGGTAAAAAAAAAGCAGCCTAAATGCTGTGTGTTCTAAGGGTAAGGGTAAGGGAATTCTTCTGTGATTCTGCCTGTGAAGACAAGTCTGCAGCTAAGCTGCTTCATGCTGTGTGAGCGCAGAAATCAGGAAACACAGCCATGGACTGTGTCTGCTGGCAGGTGGTGGCAGCAGCGCGTCCGTGCGTCCGTCTGCCGCGATGGCCGTCTCCACGCCCCGCGGCGGCTATGTGTGTGAAATCTGTGTCTCACACGGAGCACAGCAACACCATTGATTGTCCACGCTCACTTTCCAGGACAAAAGCGTTCATGTTTCCAGTATCAGTGTAGCAGGAGGAGGAGGAGGAGGAGCTACATCGCCCCCCACTCCTTCAAATTGACCTCGGCGCAGACTAAACACTGCACGCACCGTTGCCGCGCGTCTATGAGGCCGAAAACAAGGGCAACTCTTGCATCCTCAGTCATGACTTTCTCAGCTTAGCGCTCGGGGCTCTTCGCCGCTCTTCGCCGCTCTTATCTCTGGTTCCACGCAACACTGGCAACAAGCTGGTCGATAACGCCCGTGCCAAAAAAACACGAGACGATAAGGAGGCACAGCTGACACATGTTTAACATTTAAGTGGAACTAAACCCTTAAAAAAAACACTTTTGCCCTGATGTAAACTGGTGTATGTGTATCTAGTAGTTAATGGTATTTGTCTACTGCCCTCTCTGGTCAAACATTCAAATTCTCGTTGTCCCAGACTCCTCCCCCTATTTTAAACACCAGTGCTAACTCTTTGTCACGCCCTAGCTGTTTTGATGTTGTTATGACTATTTTCAGAACTGATTCATCTGATGATATTTTTTTTTCAATAAGAGATCTACAAAAAAAGGTGTCAAATCTTAACATTATTCACAAAATAGTCAGAAAATATTGAACCTGGAGAGGATGATGTTCTCAATTGTCTACAAAACAAAGTTTTAATGATTTCCTGATGTTATATGGAGCAAAGAAACCAGAGAATATTCACATTTAAGAAGCAGAAAAATTGGAAAACTTAAAATAGTCGATGAATTTAGCATTTAATTTAATAAGCGATGCATCGTTGCAGTCCTAGATGTGTCACAAAGTGTGTAAAAATGATCAGAAGACTTCTGAAAGTGATTATGCCAGTTGCAGCCTGAATGCAATTATCAATAGTAAATGTCATGTATCGTTTCATCAGGGTCTTAATAACAACATCATAACAACCTGGGGGGGCGACAAAGGGTCTTTTGTTTTGTCCACAAATGATTTCTTTGTCATACGGAGCAAAAAAACCAGGACATATTCACATTAAAGATCGCCACGGGGCCAGAGGGCCACGCTGCTGCCACCACCCGCCTCCAGACACAGTCCATCGCTGTGTGTGCAGAGGCAGATTCCACTGTCGCAGCTCTCAGTGTCAGAGGTCAGGACGTAGAGTCAGACTCTGCTGATAAAGAGACAGCCAGAGAAAGAGTCTCTGGCTGAGTGAGTGTGAAACAGTTCCACATGTTTCACTCCAGTCGTTTCCTGAGAACTAAAGCTCCCGTGGCAGCGGTGGTGAAACTCTGTGGTGATAATAGTCGAGTGGTGTTTTCTCCAGTGTGGGCGACGTGTCAACACTTGACTCAGGGGGTTGAGCTTTTCTCACTACAATGCTGCACTTTTTTTCGCATTGGAATTTTTGCCCTCTCCTCCTCCTCTGTCATTATTTCCCTTGAGAAATGGGTGCACATCTTTAAAAAACAAGTTGTAAAACTAATATATTTTGTTTGCGAGCTCCTGTCGGGACACCTCGGGCTGTTGGCGGGGAAGAAAAACAGGAATGAGGCCGAAGAAGGAAAGTCAGCGTTGTGACAGTGTCGTTCATGTGTAGCTGCAGGAAAGGAACAGTTTAAACAGTCGAGTGTTTTTCTGCTTCGCTTGAGAGGAGACTGAGTCATCATCATCATCATCATCATCATCATCATCATCCAGACTCCCTCAGAAGTTATTTTTGATTTACTGCTGCCAAAAATTCATATTGTAATCTGGAATATACGCCCCGTGGAGGAGATTTCATAACTCCTCACTGTGGCATTTATTTTGCAGATTGGTAGATAGGGGCTGTGTGTCCATCACGGTACGGTCCAGTTTGGTACAGTACAGTAGTCCTGGTTCAGGCTTTGCGTTCTGAAGGAGAACAGTACCTTTACTTGGTATAGACGTGGTGTGATGTCGCACCGGTGTGACGACAAACGAACAACGTCATTGAGCTTAACACAACAGACAACAATGAACATCATTGAGTGTAACACAACAGACACAATGAACGTCATTGAGCGTAACACAACAGACAACAATGAACGTCATTGAGCGTAACACAACAGACAACAATGAACAACGTCATTGAGCGTAACACAACAGACAACAATGAACAACGTCATTGAGCGTAACACGACAGATAACAATGAGCAACGTCATTGAGCGTAACACAACAGACAGCAACGAACAACGTCATTGATCGTAACACAACAGACAACAATGAACAGCGTCATTGAGCGTAACACAACAGACAACAATGAACAGCGTCATTGAGCGTAACACAACAGACAACAATGAACAGCGTCATTGAGCATAACACAACAGACAACAATGAGCAACGTCATTGAGCGTAACACAACAGACAACAATGAACAGCGTCATTGAGCGTAACACAACAGACAACAATGAGCAGCGTCATTGAGCGTAACACAACAGACAACAATGAGCAACGTCATTGAGTGTAACACAACAGACAACAATGAACAACGTCATTGAGCGTAACACAACAGACAACAATGAACGTCATTGAGCGTAACACAACAGACAACAATGTCGAACGTCCACCGGCTTTCTGTTTCCTGCTCGATTTGTGGCTGTTTGTCTCGGGCACATGTCGCCCCTCTGTTCACTGAGGTCCACTGGCTAACCTTAGCCGCCCGCATCAAATTCAAATCACTGCTGCTAGCCTACAAAGTGCTTCATGGGTCTGCTCCAACCTTCTTAAATGCTCACCTAAAGGCCTAGGTTACCCATCGACTACTCTGTTCATCAAAGGATTGTGGTCTGGCGGTGCCAACACCCCGCACAAGACGAGCCAGACTCTTTTCATGTGTCGTTCCACGCTGGTGTAATGACCTACCTAGCGCTATCAGAACAGGGAGCGTCCCTGTCTATCTTCAAGTAGCTCAAGATGACATGGACTCTGGAAAATCACCAGGAATATTGGGTCATGGTCTGGAGTTTGTTATTATCCAGAACTTCTCCTGCTGTGTTCTCACATTATCTGGAGGTTTGAGGAGGGAGGCGGCAGAAAAAGTTCCAGAGGGGTCCTTAGGGTTGAGTATCGCTGCAGATTGTACAACTCCGCAGTACAGTCGCACGTAGGAAAGGAGGGCTTCTTAAATGTGAATATGTGTTGGTTTGTGGACCAATAAGACATTTGAGATCCTCATTTTGTGGTTTGAGAAACACGATCAACATCTTTTATGAAAATAAATTCAAAACTCAAACCTTAAAAAAAGCAAATAGATTGAGGTCACATTATACAGTTTAGAAGTGCAGCAGACAGTTTGAATTAATTACACAGTTGTCCAGCCAGCAGAGGGCGCTGTAAATGCAGCTTGGCCTGAATCCATGCCTAACCTCTTTTTGTTTATCAGAAAAAAAACAGCAATTGTGTTGTTTTGCAGTGACAACGAAAGACACAAACAATCTAATCTGTAGGAAAACGACGTGGTGCTACACCGCGACGCAACAGACTCATTTACATAGCTGCGTGAGACTTTGCGCAGAGGATACAGGAAATGCCACAGATTATAAATTGATTATTATAAAAGGTTTAGGTTTTTTTCTGTTGGATCTTTCAAACGCAGATTAATATGAGTGGTAATGTCTGATTTTTTTGTTTGTTTTGTTTTAGTTTTCTTTACCCGGCCCCTTCCCAAACTTTAGTACTGCGTCTGAAAGCGGTTTATGACTCATCCTGCTCACTGTTAACGGCGCGTTAATGGCCGTGTGCGACACAGGAAAGGGCAAATCACAGCGGCCAGTTGATGGATTATTACTTTGTAGACCGTTTCTTAAATCTGAGCAGATTACTTCCTCATCGTGGAAGAAAGGGCCCAGTGTCCTCCGTCGAAAGAAGGAGGCAGGAAGTCATTAAACTTAACTTGGAATGGAAAATGTGCACGAGTAATCGTTTTAATGGAGTCTGAACTCTTTCGGGCTGAGTCTTGTTGTGAATACACAGCGTCTCGTACGTGCAGGTGAGAGACAGATGGTGAGCGGCGCGTTACAGGATGTTTCCAGACCACAAACAGCTCAGCGACACTGAAACAAACAGCTCAACGTGTTTCAGTGGAAACAAGATAAGCCACACAAACCTGCTCAAGGTCAGCCGCCACTCTTATCTCCCAGCAGAAATGTTTGTGGGGAATGATGGCACGTCTGTCCTGGTTCAGGCCCAGTGTGTTCAGTGTCTAGTGTTAACAGTGTGACGGGGAATGGCAGGTGGTGTAACGGGACGGCGTTGCCATGGTTTTTGGTGAGCAGACGCTACGTCTGCTAATTGGGGGCTTTTGAGGTGTTTGTGGCGGAGGGGGGAGAGAAAAAAACACCTGAGGCTTTCGTGCATCTGTCAGATCTGGGATGAAGAAGTGAACATCAGCTTTTTGGGGGATTAGGAGAAAACAAGAGTCACCTTTCAGCAGAAATTCATCAATCCATTCATCCATTTTAACCTGTGTACTACTCCTCCAACAATATTGAAAGATATCATGTGCAGAGCTGCAACTAACCTTTATTTTTATAATCTATTAATCTGTAGATTGTTTTCTTTGATGAATTGAGTGCATGTTTGGTCCAGAAAATGTTTCTCAGATGTTTTGTTTTGTAAAGCAAAGAAACCTGATAATATTCACCTTTTAAGAAGCAGGAAAAATCTGAAAACTTGCTTTATTTACTGAAAAAAATGTCAAAATAGTTGTCGATTCATTCAGTCATCGATTCATCGAATAATCGTTGAGTCACAAAGTATGTTTTACACAATTTAATAAATGTCATATCACTACATATTGAAGCCTTTTGTGATTTCAGCTTCTTTTAATGTGAATATTTTTCAGTTTTGCTCCTCAGTGACAAGAAAAGGGGAAAAATCGACACCTTTTTCTGTTCATCTGTTAATCAAGAAAATAATACAGCAGATTAATCAGTTTAAAATAATTGCCAGTTTAATTAGGGATACCGATATCAGTCCAAAACAGTCGTTTTACACCTTTTAAACTATGAAGCTGTTAACATTAACAACACGTTTGTGCCATTTCGAGTTAATTCAAAAAACATAATTCTTCAGTTTTGTCACAAATAAATAATAACTACAGCTAAAATGTTGTTTTGCTGATTTTTATGTACATTTTTTTTACAGTCTGTGCAGAGTAAAGCATGTGATATATATTGGACTTTTGTATTGTTTTGAATTTTACATTTTTATCTAGAGCTGAAACAATTAGTTGATTAAAAGAGTACTTGTTTAGTTCGTAATGTGTCAAGTTGAAAGACGTTGATCTGTGTTTCAGTTTTAACGATTTCTTTGTCAAATGGAGCAAAAAAAAAACCCAGAAAATATTCACATTTAAGAAGCTAAATAATAATTTCACATCTTTCTTGTTTCAATTCCATGGCAGCCGTTCAGTGTCACATCCTGTCCACATGTGAACGTGCACTAAAAGAGCATTTCTGCTCATCATATACATTTTTTTCTGGTGGTGGTGTTTGATGATAGTGATCAAGTACACGTTCTTCAGGGATTTCCTGTCTTTTGTTTGGCTTCCTTTTGTCTCTTCGCGGCTCTTGTTTTTGTCTCATCTGTCCGTTCTTTCATCACCTCGTCTCGCCGCGTGTGTCTTAGCGTCACGGTGAAATCCTGACAGGATATTGTGCTGTTTGCTTTACCCTCTGTGTTCCGCTGCTACACCTTCACCTACAGCGGGACACTGTGACATTTGTTTGTGCAGCTCAAGAAGTGACCTTCTTAACAGTAAATCATATTAGAATATAGTAATTCCAACATCTACGCACTGTGTGTTTGTATGAAGTAACAATTGAACCACCGCCACAGTTCAAAGAGATAGTTTCATGACTGACTGCCACCGTTTCCCTCTTCACCTTGAACCAGACACTGAAACGTGAGGAAAAAGATTTTAGCTGTCATAAAATGCACCCCAGCTATCATAGGAATGTGTTTTTGCTGCTTTATCGCCCTTTAAGATAGCCTTTTACAGAAGAAAACTGACATGTTTGTAGTTTACTCCCTATCAAATATCAGCGATTCTACGTCTCAACACACAGGAGTCGTTCGTCCACCGCCGCCACTATCACTTTGTTCCAATGCGAGCAGCTCCAGTGTCCCCGTGAGCTTAAAAACACTGATTTTCTCTATGGAGTTTGGTGCAGTGGCACAAAGTGACCAAAAAAACACAGTTTCCTGTTGGGAAAGTCAGCCTAACAGTGTAATGTAATGTAACAGTGAGATATAGTAGCAAACACATTCTTTGGAGAGTAGCCAATGTGTGTAAGAGTAATTTTTACGAGGTGAACAACCTAGGTCTAAGCGTAGATCAGTTATACTTGAGGTATTGAAATACACAAACGTGTAAGAAATGCAAAATCTCGTCGCAGTGATTGTAATTTCTTCTGTTGACACACTGATCTTGTTTCACCATTGTGTCGGTTAGGAAATGTGTCAATGGTTGACGTTGTGTGTGGCAGCATTTCCTCACCCCCCCCCCCCCCCCCCCTTTGTGGAAGTGAAGTGTGACAATGACACATATTGTACGTCGGGCGGCACATCTGCACGGGCGTCGCGCGCCGGCGACAGGTGGAGGGGGGAGCGGGGGGGGCGGCAGGGCCGCGAGACGAGACGAGACAGCGCTGTAGGCAAACCAGCCCGTCAGGTTTCCCTCACACTCAGTGAAATCCACTGATGACAGACGCCGAGGACTCTGCCGTGTCAGGAGGATGAGTGTTGTCTACACAGCACATGGAAAAGAGTGAGTGGCGAGTAAGAGAGAGAGAGAGAGAGAGAGAGAGAGAGAGAGTTGTCTCGAGACAAAGAGTGAAAGTGGATGAAAAGGACAAAAGGTCACGTCGCTGATAATGTTCTGGCCCCGTGAGCGCTAACAAGTCATTACTCCATGATTACACGGGTGCAGACAGACACACCCAACCTTTATTTTCATCCCACACCTGTAATTTATTGCTGCATCTTTTATCTTTTCACAGACACATAAAAAATAATAAAAAAAAACCTGCAAGACTCTTTTAACCCTCTCATGACCGTTCATGGTCAACGTGTGTTCACAGAGACCCAATGACTTGCTCATTTGACCTTTAATGACCTTTGTTTTCCAATAAATACCTGACCAAGAGAAGAGGTCGCATTAAAAATACATTAAATCCATTAAAAACGATGTCAACAATGCGCAATAATAAACCATTCATAACAGTCACGTGACATGTGTGAAGTGAACAGGATTTCACAGATTTGTACTTGATGATGAGTCCGTTCCTCTCTTTTTTTATTCCTGAAGCCTGGAACGAGGTCTTTTAAAAATGTTGATGCTTTTGGTGGAAAGGTAATTTTTTTGTACTTTTAGGGAAATTCTTTGTCTACATTTAACCCATCCTCTACTAGAAACCTTCCTGGAGCGATGAGGGTTGAGTACCTAATCCAAGTTCCCTTTCCACTTGGCCATGGGCTGCGTTACACAGCTCCAAACATTTACTCTACACTTGCACAACTCCAGCCTGGGTTCAGATCACGACATAGCCTTGCTAAAGGTGCACCGTGACTTTGCCCTCTCTTTTCATACAGCCCTTATTCCTCGACTGAAATGTCGCGTTGGTATATGCGGTTATAATGCAGCCCTACTTTGAAACCTGTGGTTTTCCTTTATATACATATATATCAGCAGCTCTTGTGGTTGGTAACAAAGAAAAGAGAAAATGTGTTTTCCTCTCAGCTGGCTCGAGGCTGCGGAGGTGCAGACCCTGGTCTGTATCGGCTGGCTTTTCCATTATAAGTAAAATAGGCTTCTATAATTTAAACTAACATAATTACACCGGTGCAGCTGGCACATGTGCTCAGTCTCAAGTTCCCCCATTTGTGTCTAATAATGGAGCTAAAACGGGACGGCAGCGAGACGAGCCGTCCCGTTTCTGCCAGGACGGTAAATACAGTGGACGTCTGCTCTGATGCAGATGCAGATGCGGCCGTTAGATGGACGCGTGCTGTCGTCGTCGTGATGGAGGCTGAAGGGCAGCGCTCTTCACATGTTCAACGAGACTATTGTTCTTTGTTCTTGCTTGAGGAAACAGTGCGCCGGTTATTGCTGGCAGCCAGTGGCATCTGTGTGAAGCGAGATGAAGCGGCGCCCTCACTCGTTCTGTCACAATACGCGGCTTGTGTGTGTGTGTGTGTGTGTGTGTGTGTGTGTGTGTGTCTAATGTCCTCATCACAGTGACGTCTCAGATTCCTGCCTTTGTGTCCAGATGCCGTTCCACATGCATGCTCTTTCTGTGCCGCTTTGTCTCCGTCTCTCCATCTATCGGCCGCTCAGGTTTTGGACTGTAAAGCTGTAGTGTGTAACTTTTAAATATTTAAACAGATTCATTCAGTTTTTGACGACTCAATCCATCTGATGTGGGGGTTTTTTTTGTGAGTGTCTACCCACTGATGACGCCACAGAAAACCATCACATTTTCAAGAAATAATGGAGAAAACTGTAGTATTATTAGTAATAAAGTATTATTTATTGTTATTGAACGATGTCAATATAATAATAATCTGAAGGCCCCCAGCATTCGTGGCTCGGGCCCTTATTACATAGTAACAAACCATTTTTCTCTTCAGTTTGGCCCTAACACTCCGTCGTAGCAAAGGGATAACAGACACAAATGAGCAGCGAGCTTATTCTGCTTAGAGATGGGACGATACCACTTTAATGTCCACGATATCACCGATATCACAAGGTCAGGTATCTACCGCTACTGCAATTATCAGTCATTTTAGACCATTTATGAACGAGTCATTTCAAAAACATAATTCTCTTAATATTGTTCTCCCAAAAAGAAGAGATAAAGAGCCCACACATGATTTTTATGGGTTTGTGCATAGTGAAACATGTGATATATATATATATATATATATATATATATATATATATATATATATATATATAGGATTTTGTTTTGGATTGTTTTGGATTTTTACATTTTTATCAATATCGATTCCCATCCCTAATTCTAGTGCAATTACTTACTATGAACTGCGTTTACAAACGAGTGCCTGGATTTTTTTTTCACATTCTGACTTCCGGGGACCTGTATAGAACGTTTACAATTCATCCTGACCTGTTAAGCCAATAATCCATAATCTAGAGTGTCTGACCCTGCGTTCACACACCAAATTCCGGTCAAATTCGATGAGATTTGAAGGAGATATTTCTTTTTATGTTGTAGGTTTTTTGTGGTTTTGCCCATTTTAAGAGTGGGATTTCTTGAAAATATGATCGTGACGTCATCAGTGAGTAAAAGTAATAAGGTTTTCATTTTTGTTCATGAAGAGCAAACAGAGGCAGAATAATACGTTTACACACTGCAGCGAGGTCTCGAGCGCCCACGAGTTTCCAAACTCTGAAGCTTTTCCAGTTTTGATGCTGCAGGAGCCAAACAGGCGGGTGTTGAATTACCTCTGGAAGTGGTCTGCAGAGGGATCCTGTTACTTTAGACAGGTTTAAGACATCAGCTCCACCTCTAATTAGATTTCCAGAGCCTCTTAACTTTTGTCTTCAGCCCCGAAGCTGCAGCACAGTTTATTTTTATTTCGTCTTATCTGTGTTTAAATAAATATGGGGAAACCACTGTATTCAAACAGCGCTCTGAAACCATACATTAGGATTCAACGACTAATGGTTTTCACATTAAAAACCACTGTGGTTACACAGCACACGTCTGACTTATGATTCATCCTATGGTTATTTATTTTGTCACTTTAACGTGAGTTATTCTAGTTTTAGTTCTATGTTCTGTCTTTGCCATTTGCCAGAATGTAATGAAGTTGTAGTCTTTATTTAGTAATAACTATATTATAAAAATACATAGAAAATGGCCTTTTTTTCCCCCCAAACTTTAAAATGATGCTCAGTTTACTTTGACAGAGGAGTAAACAGCACATTTAAGAAGCCAAAATCACAGAAATAGTTTTCATTTTATATTTAAAACCCCCTCAAACCCAAAAATTGGCTTCCAAATAGTCCATAATCGATTCATTGGTTAATCTTTGGGGCCCTGATTTGATTAAGGAGTGGAAATGCTCTGTTGTGTTTTAGACAGTAAAAACTGAACTGTGGCTCGTCTTTGAAAACAGGACAGTAGCAACATATGGCCATAAAACATCCATAAGGCATTTTTTTAATCAATCCTGTCTCATATAATGTTTACACACAATGGCCCTTCCCTGTTTTAAAGGTGCAGTGTGTAAATGTATGTGAACAAATTGTCTTTCTATGAGTTTCCAATCGCCTAATTGCATGAATTGTGGTTTTTCTTCGCCCCAGAATGAGCAGTAGCAGGAGTCAGGCTGACAAGATAATCACAAAAATCAAATGTAGCACATGAGATCACCTCGTATTTAGTGGCGGGACATACGCGTATACATATTTTTGCTAATCAGGATTAATAACTTGAATTTCTGTTCATCGTGAATGAAGAAAACCATCAATATTCCACGTATGTGACTTGAAAATCCTGTCTAACTCACCAGCGTACAGTACATTTCCTAATGGGCCTTTTTGAATGTTTTAATGGACCAAATGTCAATTCTCTGTGAGTCTTCCAGGAATAAAATCAATTTAAATAAATAAATAAACAACTAATATGTGTGATGGTGCTTCAGGGTACAGATCGGGCACAGACAAGCGTAACGCGTGTGTTTGTTTGTGTATAAATAAAAAAAGTCAACATGTCAGAGTCTTATAGGAGTCGGTGAATTCCCCTCCGTCTCCTCTCGAGTGTCCTTGTTTGATTTGCTGTCAGCGTCTCTTCGCTTTGTCAGAAACAGTGGGGGCGGAGTCAGGACCAAGAGATCTGCCTGATCCGCGAGCTATGCTGGAGTTTTTCATGAGGTGGCTCACTGGAGTGGAATGGTTCGCTCCCCACAACAATGCCGTGTGTTGACAGCCGAGTGCTCGGACTGGGTTGCTGGAATGTTTCCCCCGTCAGACTGAAAGTGCGGCTCTTTGTCTGAGCGCCAGAAAGTCACAGCGACACACACACAAGCGTTTATTCTTCCACCTGAGGGTGACCTCTCGCTGCTCACCTTGCAAAAGTTCATTCATCAACTACAACTCCCTCTTATACTCCTGGATTATTACATTCCATCTGTTTTACACTATAACTGAAGACAGTGTGTTCAGTTTATGTTTTTCATGTGTGTCCACACACAAGAAAAGTGACCAGTTTATGTGTTTTATGTGCACATGGAACGCCCTGTGAAATGTTAATTATGTTAATTAATTCAAATTTCATCTTCATTTTACTGGTTGGTTTTTACACTAAATGAAAGCAAAAACCTCTGAATATTTCTATGCAAACTGACTTGTTGATATGTTGTTATCATTATTATTATTATTATTTCTGTATGTCTTTAACTTTGTGTTGGGAGAATATAAAGTGAGCTTTGAGTTGAACTGAAGAAAACAGTTTCCAGTCTTCAGTCTGAGGCTCAGGTTGTTGCCTAGAGACTCTGTTTGGCTTTGGCCAAGTGCGGCGCTTTTCTAAAAAAAAAATTGCATGTTTGTTTCGTCACAGTTTATTTCATTCTCAAACCTTTCTCTTTTGTTTCCCCTGTGTCTGCAGGTGACCCACAAAGAGCTGCTGAGACGTGACTGTGGGACAGGCCGCCTCCCTCCCAGCCCGCGCCTTAGTGGCGATGCTCATCAGCGCAGACGCTCTCCACGACTCCGCTGTGTGAATGAATCTTTGCCGTAAAGCCACCGTGCTCTGCCAGCCCGTCACCATGAGGAGCAAGTATTCCCAGTACTACAATCAGACTCTGCTCCACTCCTACTATGCCTTTGCCAAGAACATCTCCACGCAGGAGCTGGACAACATCATCGAGAACAAGCGGCATCTCACCACGCTCAACATTGTCATCGTGGTCCTCTGCACCATCATCATCCTGGAGAATCTGCTGGTCCTCATCGCCGTGTGCCGCAACAAGAAGTTCCACTCCGCCATGTTCTTCTTCATCGGCAACCTGGCGTTCTCGGACCTGCTGGCAGGCTCCGCCTACATCGCCAACATTTTCCTATCGGGGTCAAACACTTTCAAGCTGGTGCCCGTGCAGTGGTTCATCCGGGAGGGCACGGCGTTCATCGCGCTGGCGGCCTCTATTTTCAGTCTGCTGGCGATCGCGATCGAGCGCTACATCGCCATCACCAAGGTGAAGGTGTACGGCTCCACCAAGACGTGTCGCATGTTCCTCCTCATCGGAGCGTGCTGGGTCACCTCCATCCTGCTCGGAGGTCTCCCCATCATCGGCTGGAACTGCATCAACGACCTGCCCGAGTGCTCGGCCGTGCTGCCGCTCTACGCCAAGCGGTACATCGTCTTCGTCGTCACCATCTTCAGCCTCATCCTGCTCTCCATTGTCATCCTCTACGTGAAGATCTACCTGATCGTGCGCTCCAGCCGCCAGGAGGCGACCAACTCGCAGGCCTACGCGCTTCTGAAGACGGTCACGATCGTGCTGGGCGTCTTCATCATGTGCTGGCTGCCCACGTTCATCATCCTCCTCCTGGACTCGTCCTGTGGCATACAGTTCTGCCACATCCTCTCCCGGGCGGATATCTTTTTCGGCTTTGCCACCCTGAATTCGGCGCTCAACCCCGTCATCTACACGCTGCGCAGCAAGGACATGAGGAAGGAGTTCCTGCGCGTGTTGTGCTGCTGGGGCGTGCTGCAGAGCGGGCGTCCCTCCGACCGCTGCCTGGTCCCGCTAAAGAGCTCCAGCTCGCTGGATCAGTGCACGCACAAACACGAACACCAGACCACGCCCATCATGCAGGACTGTACCACCTGTGTCTAACGTGGTGCGGACACTTCAGAGTGTGTGTGTGTGACTGCAAAGAGTGTGTGTGTGTGTGTGTGTGTATGTGTGATGAAACAGAGAGGTGTTGAAAACAAAAGAAGCAAGCATTCCGTGGACTGAGAGGCCTGTCGAGGCCGGGGCACAGCGCTCTGCAGTGTTCTGACACGTTCGTCTTATTACAATCAAATTCGTCGTGACGTCACAATCAGCATTGAGACAATTCAACACGAAACACAGCGTCTCCAGAGGGGGAAACTAATTTAAAAAAATAAATAAATGTAAAAAAACGGTGAGAACTTTCTGAAATGTGAAAAACAAAAATAGCTTTTTTTTTCTTCTTATGGGTACGCCCATGACTTAATATGGAGTTGCATACCGTTGTTAATGTATTCGCCTGTCGTGTTGTTTTTGTACTTCTCTCTGTACACATGTTAACCCGTATTAAGAGCCAAAACAAAAAAAACACACATCGCAGATGTGGTGAGTAACATGGAGGAAGTGCATCAGTGCAAAGCCTGCAAAAGTTGTGGACTATGTCAGCGATTGTTGTCCTTTGTGAGGTTTTTAAACCACGCGACTCTCCTTGTCTGGTGTGCAAAGAAAGAAGAAAACGTTCATAAAACCCGGTCAAGTCAGTTTCAATGGACTCGGTGTCCCCAATATCGTCAACCATTTTGTTCTTACGGTGTACGTAAACACACCGAGAGTGATTCAGTGATCAGCTCCATCAGCTGCACTCTACAGATCATACCATACCACTCTATTGTGTCCGACACCAATACTGATATCAGTCCGATACTGTCATTCACTTCTTTTAAACATCTCAGCTGTAGGGCCGGGTAAAGGTTTTCAAGACAGTATTGAACGCGATAGTCTTTAGACTTTACATTTTAAATACTAATTTTATGAATTAAATAGAAGACGCATCAAGTTTTAGCTGGTCTGATTGTCTTCTCGCAGTCGGACACAGATTTATTCTCTGGACTGTTCCGTGTTTCCTACTTTCGTTATTTGATTCCATGAAAACATGGGAAGTTCGATAAAAACGCAGATGTACGCGTCGCGCCGCAGGTTCACATCAATCGCTGGCCCCAACATCGACATCTTCGCTGACCATTTGCCACAGTCTCTCCTTTCTTGTTTTTTCCCCAGTCCAGAATCAATATAATCGATTATACCCCGGGTATAAATTAGCCTAAGCCAGACTATACCCCTCGTGTATCAAGCGGTTTTGATGTAGTTGACTTAATTGTTTAACATGTTATTGGGGTTTCATTTCAAAGTACAAGGCGACGACAATCCACCACATCAATATCACCCTAAGAAAATGTGAAATGTCAAAAGTTTGTTCGTAATTAGAGACTTGTTTTTGGATAAATGTCAATAAACTCCAGCGCATTGAATTTGCAAGTAAACCGGAGTGAACGCAGCATTAGCCGTACTCCGTTTTTGGTCACGTTTGACATCTTTATTTACAGCATAAGAACTGTAGTCTTATAAATATTTACTATTTATATATGAGTGCAGTGAGTATCAAGTATTGGTATGGTTCCAGTGGTATCGTGTGGTCTAATGTAAGTGAGTGTGCTGTTTATAGACACAATTATAGACATCCTCACCGTTTATTCAAACACGTGCATTTTTGAAGTGGATTACACTAGGGCTGAAACAGTTACTCCATTCATCGATTATTAATCGTTAACGAACCGTCAACTATTTTAATGTTAAGTGTTTTTTAAGAAATTAAAAGCAAGTTTTCAGATTTTTTTCAGCTTCTTAAATGTGAATATTTTCCATTTTCTTTGCTCCATACGACAAAGAAATCACTCAAACTTTTGGTTTTTGGACAAGACAACAAGACGAGACATTTGAGAACATCGTCCTTTTCCCGGCTTGAGAAACGCTGGTCAACATTTGACGGACCGAAGCGATTACTCGATGAATGGATTATGAAAGTAGTGGTTAGTTGTAGCCCGCGATGATGCGTTAATCCTGGTCCTTTCGTTGTGGTGTATACGGCGTATATGTGCGTTATCACGTAGACAAACACCACTGGCTTGTCCTTTCTACAATGCAGCAGAACAGAAGCCATACTCAGAAGTAAAATAATAATAACAATAATAATAATAATAATAATAATAATAACCAGGGCTATATATATCCCCTATATAACCTTGCTTTAACCATCTGTTAAATCTGCTTACATTTACTGCATGAACTCATTCGTGAGCACTAACGTGTATGATATACTCCATTTTTTGTCCTCACGCTCTGTCTCTTCCCTCCCTCCCCGCTTGTCCAGTTGTCTCTTGTATCCGAAACCCGTTTCCGCGGAGGAAAGCCCAATCAGAAAGCACGTTTTCCTGAAGGGAGTCGGCACTGATGATTTCTTTGACAGCTGTCCAGCGGCTCCCACTTACTAATAATAGTCGTAATAACAATAATAATTAAAAAAAATGGGACCAACGTCCTGACAGTGTTGTAGCAACGTAGCAGCGGTTGTGCTGTTACTCTGACTGTGCCTTCCTCCTGTGGGATTCATAGGCTGAATGTATGTATGAAGTGTTTGGGGCAGGCGCTCCTTTATTTTGACAGTATTATTTTTTTATTTTTGTCACTGACGATCGGAGAGTGGGTCAAAAAAAAAAAGTGTGGGTCGCTCTCACTGTGAATTCTCAGACAGCACCGTGAACAAAATCTAAATTAGTTGTGTGAACATCATTGGTTTCATTTGCTCGCCATACGTTAACTGTGTGTAACTCAAAGTTGCCTTTCAAAATAAAAGAAGTTGTTGTTCGGGGGAGGGTGTAAGGGTGCGTAGGGAGAGGCCTTATACCTACCTAATCATCATTTTCCTGACGACTTCCTCTGATGACAGGAAGTCCTGTTGTTCATTGTCCGGTTCCTGTTCTTCAGGGTTACACTAACCTTCTTCCTCACGTGTCACACGTTTAAATTTCTTTTATTTTAGTTTTACATTTTGGGCCAAGTTTAAACGGTGAAAAGCACTTTGGCAGCTTCAGTGATGTTTGCTTCCCCCTTGTTGTTGTTGTTGTTGTTGTTTTTTCAGACGCAGAGTAGTTTGAATCTTTTGTACCTATCACTTCATTGTGTTCATTTTAAAAATGACAAATATATGAAAAACCATGTAAGTATGTATGTATCTTTGTACAGTATGTATGATTCGTGTCGTATGAAAATGTCTCGTGTGCAATAGCCTTGTGTGTCCAGTAGCACGCTGCCTGTGTTAAACCGGTACAATCTGAAACACTAATGTTTGTTGGTACATAAACGTTTTGTAATTGCATTCCCTTTTTTTTTTATAAAATAAATGAAATACCGAAACAATCCAGTGTGTGATGTCACGTCAGCTGTCGCAGCTTCAAAACTGGGCAGTATAGCAATATTATGTCCATATTTTAATGTAAGATCAAATATTGTCATTGATTTGGGGTATTTTTTTAGCATTTGTGATGTCTTTGGCTTAGTTTTAAAGGCTGTAACTGAGGCGTTTAGTCAAATATAATGATATTAAATCAACAAAAAGTACCAAATTTGTCTTAAAAACAGATTTTCAAGGCAATTTTAGACAAGTTCATAGTAATTATCATCAACTAAACATTGGAAAACTAAAGAAATACTCATGAACATTTTCAGTGTATATTACAGTACTTTCAAAATACTCTCAAACCTCTAAAATGCAAACTCAGATTTATATGTGAATGTAGCAGCCTCAAACGTTTGTGTTGTTGGCTTAAGCACTTGACTTGACAAAATTCATCCTGATCTGTTAATCCTTAGAACACAGAGCATTTTGGCTGCTTTTTTTCCATCACAATGTTGTTTAAAAGTACAGTATACACAGAGGCTATAAAAATGTGCAACGTCGTGAAGAAGCTGTGGTCACGTACGTCTTCTTTGATGTTTCACAACAGAAAACAAAGCGGTTACACTCTGATACACAGGTGCACCCACAAAAACAAATAATAGGGAAACTTAAAAGATTAAAATGTGAAAATGATATGTACTAACACATGCAGTGCAACTGTATGAGACCACCACCCAAAGCCACTAAATTAACAGCATTGGAAATTATCAAAATCACCAGAATGTAGAAGAAATGTACTCTTTCGCAAAGAAATAGTAAAAAAAACATTATTATTTAAGATTAAGAAGTAGTTGAATGTTATGCTTGATACATTTGTGACTCAAATTTGAGTATAAAAAATAGGTGAATTCAGTTTATTTGTAGTTCTATACAGGTTTTTGAAAGATTTCTAAAAAAAATATGTTTATATGTAAATGTTTCCTCATTTTTACGACAGGCAGTTGAATAAATGTGTCAAGCACTGTATTACAAAATAACAATTGGCATTGTTACGCAACAAAACAACTAAAACCATTACATTACAAGTCATTACAGTTGCTGCTTGTAATACCTGGAAGGAAAAGTGTGTAAAAACACTTGCCGCCCTGGTTGTTGCTCTACTCTCTTCTCGTCCCTATTTTAGCCTGCGTTTAATCCAGAACATGCTCCGACAAGGTCACAGCAGAGTCATGAACGTGCAGAATTGTGCATGCAAACACTGCTCAGCCATTAATCACCTCTGTGTGTGTGTGTGTGTGTGTGTGTGTGTTACCTAATAATGTTTTGAAATTGCTTCAAGGCGGAATCAGGCAGGCAGGGCAGTGATGGGAAGCTGGGCAGAGGGCAGGGAGGCTGTAAATGTGGTATTTTTTGCTCAAAATGAATGTCTATTTGTAAGATAAGATTGTAAGATTGTCTGAGAAAAAAGCATAAAGACTGGGCCTGGGAGAGGTTTTTCGGGTGAGGGGGGCAGGGTGGTGGGGGAGCGACTGACTTATAGCGGCCTTGAGAGAGTTGGGCCTGTTTCCTGTCAAACGTCCAGGATTCCTGGGTGGGAAACTCTGGCTGAATCAGCCCCAGGAGGGTGTGTTGCTGCTGGGACGCGGGCCAAGTCTTTCCAGTGCCCTGCAGGATGTGACATCAGACTCCAGCGGCCCAAAGGTGAAGCTGAACCCACAAAAATATTTTCAAGTCGGCGCACAATTCTGTGTGTTAGTGTGTGTGTGTGTGTGTGTGCGCGTGCGTGTTCATCCCCGCAAAAAAACAGCTGCAAAACAGAGGACGATGCTGAGCGTGGACAACAAAACAGCACACATGTGAATCATGTCTAGGTTGTGTAATATGTAAACACACGTGCGCACGCACACACACACACACACACACACACTTATTTTCACTAATCTCTCTTGGGAAAATTCAGTGTTGTAATGTAACAAAATACAAATGCTTCATTACTGCACTTTAGTACACAATTCACGCATCTATACTTTACTTTTGTTACTTGTATTTCTAACAACTTTGACCGTCACTCCACTACATTTCCTCTAACTATCTTTGTTATTCGTTACTACCAAAATAAAATGCAATTCACTCAATCACACGCTGCAACATTGGGTTAAGTGTCTTTGCTCAAGGACACATAGAGACTAGCAGAGCCAGCAATTGAACCTACAACCTAAATTGAAAGAGAACTCACCCTACCACTGAGTCACCATGGCTCAATCCTCTCTTTTTTTTTCTTTTTCTTTATACTTTTACTTTTAAAACTTAAGTACATTTTATATCAGAAAATAACTGTACTTAAGTTTAGTAAATGTCGTACTTTTACTGAAGTAATATTATGACTTTTTCTGGTAAGTAACTCAATCCTCCCTTTTAGGTACTTTACGCTGCATAGTCTCACCACTCAAACATCCCTTTTATAAACCTGAACTCGGCCTCAACTTTAGTCACTGACCCCAAAATCAGCCTTTTGTCCTCGGTGTTATGTGAGGAGTTACAGAATTATCAACATGAAGATTCATAGCACGGGATTTGTTCATCTGAGGAGAAAAATCCCCCTCCATCCTCTTTATTAAATGATCTATGTCACAGTGACACCTTGTGGTACAATAAGCACAAAGCAGCCATATGTATATATTTTTTTATATATAATTTTATATATGAAGGATGTGCCTTCATATACTCAACTTTTACATGACTGTAAAACCGTCAATGTCCCTGTTCTGGGACTAATAAAATACTTTAATTTATCTGGTATTATCTTATATCTGCTGTGGTGTAAGTTTATACATTTTATATTGCACGTTATTTTTTATTTTTTGCAGAAGTGTGTTGTTTTATATTTTACCTTAATATTATGTATATATTTATATATAGGTTGCATTATGTTCTTAATAGTGTAATTATTTTATCTTCTTATCCCAGGTTTTGGTGTTTGTTTTTTTATTACTTGTTAATAATTTTTCTATTGTTATGTTTTCTGTGTGATACCTTTTTAATGTTTAATTTAATTAGTGTTATTTAGCTTTCATTTATTTTGACATTTGGTATTCTGGTATAAATTTTGCCATAGTGGTGTCTCGGTTCTATTCCTGAGTCAATGCAATTTAAAAATAACTGTTTTTAATGGTGCTATATAAATAAATTATATTTTTATTAGAAGCAATTGTAGTAGTAATAGTATATACCCAGTTGCTATAACCATAACTAAAGATAGTACATACTGTATCAGTATTAGGAATGCAAATAACGATTATTTTCAGAAATGAGAGAGAAAGTGATATAATTATTTAATTAAATAACTCAAAATGACTTTATTTATGCACACTCTTAAAACAAAACAAACAAAACCAGAAGCAAATGTTACATTTTCACAGATAACGCTGAAAGCTGGAAATATTGGATATAGTGGCTTCTAAAAGGATCGTTAATAGAAAATAGTTCTGACTCATGTTCTGTCTATCAGCTCTAATCTACACGGAGGAGGAAGATTTACAGCCAAAAATCATAATACTACACATGCCAGGGACACTGGGACTGAGTCATATACAACAGCCACGTCACTAACATGACTGCTAATATAAACTATTTGATACTTTCATTCAAATCTGCGGATAAGTGGGTGCAAACGTTTCGCTAATATCGCTCATTAGTAAACAACACTCGTATCGCTTCCGCTTGGTCAGGCGTCAACAACATCTGCCAAACAGCAGGGGTGCGTCGGCCTGGTAGTTCTTTTATTGCAAGATCAATCTTTTGTGAATAAAAGTATATCTGTGTTGTGTTTTGTATGCAAGGAATCGTGGTAATGTGTGTTTTAGGAGGTCGACTGGTGCATTTATTTTGGACATTATAAGCCGCAGGGTGAAGGCGTCTCCCCTACAGATCGCTGGAGTGGTACATTCCACAACACCCGGGTTTCCGCGCGAAAAGACGGCCCGCGCGCCCGAATCGCTCTTATATTGCATTCGTCGCGAGCTGCAGCACGAGTAGAGAGGCAGTGACGGTTGAGCCGCGCTGTCAGCCGGTTTTAACGAGTTTTTAAATTTAAAAAAACAGCACGGGTTTTAAATCTCCTTTGTTTTTTTCCCCCCCAACGTCCAGCGAAGCTGTTGAGCCATGCCAGCCAGGACCTCCGTGTCGCTACCCGAGGATGTCAAGCGAAGGTAACGCCAGTAACCCGGTGCTAATAACAGTCCGTTTAGCATGGATGCTGCGTGTTGGCTGACAGTCCGGGCAGTGAAACCCGCCGCCTCTCGCTTGTTCCGGTTGTCATGTACCATGTTTGTGTAATGTTAGCACTTGCAACTAGCGGGTAGCTTGTTGTCACAGGACAGCGGAGTTAGCCCGCCCCCACCGCACACACACCGTTAGCCAGCTAGCTTCCTAGCCTGTCAATGGATGGAGCAGCGTGAGATTTGGCGCCACTCAGGAAGTTTTACTGCCCGGAGTGTTGTGTTTTCTCCGCTATCACTGCCTTTATCTCCGCCCCCCCGCAGGGTTGAGTGTGTTCGTGGATGTTTTGACATGTGAGATATTTAACCGCAGCTTTGTTTGGGCTCGTTCTTTGTTCACAGGCTGCAGGTGCTGGATGAGGATGGAGTTTCAGAAGAGGTGAGTTCTAATGTTTGTTTGTGTGTCTACCCTCCTCCATGCATTCTCCACAGGTGTTTCTCCAGGTGCTCAATCATTATTAATTGCTGTGTGTCGCCACTGGTCATCATGGCAGGTTCTACGGCTGAACAATTAATAGCTATGTGATCGAAATCGCAATACAGCCTACTGCAATTTTCAAATCGGAGACAAAATGTGTCAGAATATCATTTTGGATTAATTATTGTGTTGGTCTTATTCTACTGACTAAAGAGAACGTCATTTTTTTTCCACATAACTGAATATATATATATATATATATATATATATATATATATTCTCATGTTTCTACAATGTAAATTAGAATAAAGATGTAAAAATGACCAATCCCTATGATATTGTGAATCATATTGCAATTCGAAATCAAAAGTCTCCCAAACATGAAAATTACGTTTAAATTAATTTTTCAAATAGAGCAAAGAACCCATAATATCTTCACTTTTTGAAGCTTAAAAATCAGAAAGCTTATTTTAACTTTTACAAAGAAACATTATAATAGTTGATTCATTTGCAATCAATTAGTCATTGTAGCCCTGCTCAATTAAGGCTTGGTCCAAAAAAAATCTTAGAAGTCAAAGTAGATGTGTTGGAGCCAAAATTATTAAACTTTTAAATGTTTAGTTACTTCCTCTGATTTTAAACTGAATATATACCAGTGTGGATTAAAATTTCTATAAATGGCTACAAATGTATCATGTAAACAACAATCATGCAGACTTATTTAGATCAGTTTTACAAAATGCATTAAAACATTCAGTTAATGTGAGGAAATAAAGGAGTTTTGACATTTTCACAACTGTTTTGTTTTTGTCTACAAGCAGCATCTCAAAAGGACAGTCAACCTGTTATAATATAAAGCACATGGTTTCTATAACTCTTTTTCAGGATCACGTCAAAGAGAAGCTCCGGTTGGTTCAGGACTTCCTGCATGTTGATGCTCAGGACCAGCTGAGCAGCCTGGAGAAAGAGATGAAAAGTTCAGAGATCTCCATGGTTAGCCTTGACTCTTTCAGATGTCTGAATAATCACCCCCTCCCACAACTTCACCGCTCATTATTTCACCTTTTTTGTGTTGTCTCCTTCTCTCAGGAGGTGTACATCTCTAAAGTGAAAGCCTTGCTAGGGAAAGAGCTCAGTCTTGAAAATGGCTCCCACAGCGACGGCGTGGAGCAGAATGGAAAGACAAACGGCTTCACAAACGGCTCCCACAAAGACGAGGACGGTGAAGAGGTAACCATGGATGTGCAGGAGGAAGAGGAGGCCGTCAAGTCACCGACCGCTCCTAAAGGGAAGGGTGGGCGCAGGAGCAAGGCCAATTCTGACACTAAAAGTCAGTCTGAGATCTGTTATTTTACTTTAAATGAATCCATGTAAAAACTGAGATGCTTTAATGGTTTGCAAAAGATACATTTACTATATTGTGTTTGGGTTTTTAGAGTCTCCAGCCAGCACCAGAGTTACAAGAAACAGTGGGAAACAGCCAACCATCTTGTCAATGTTCTCCAAAGTGTACGTATATGCTTTAATTTCCCATTTAATACTTTTAGCAGATTGAAAAACAATTCTTTAAAATATAAAATGGAGCCTGGATACAAGACCCGAGCAGATCGGGACCCTGAAAGTCCATAAATTGTCGGGTTTGGTCAATCAATCTTGGTCAAATCTGACGTGCTTATTTTAGTGAAACATTAAAAGAGAGCCACCTGAAACCACCCCATTTTGCTCTAATTGCGTTGTGTGAAATACGGTGTAAACATTTAATAAATAAATGTATAATAATTACAAACTGATTTAACTGACCTAATGTGAGGTTTACTGTTTTATCCTTTTCCTCCACAACTCAAAATTGACCATGATGGTAAATCTGATATTATACTCGTAATTGCAGGTGATGACAAGTAATGTTTGTTTTTTTCCTGCAGTCAAAAGCGTAAGTCTGACGACTTGAATATAGAATCTACAAATGGACAAAATGAACCGAAGAAAGAGAAGGAGAACGAGAAGGAGGAGGAAGTGGAAGCTGAGGAGGTGAAGCACTATATTTTCTACTGGTGAGTTTTACCCATTGCCACAGTCTTTCACTCTGTCTGACACTGTTTTAATTGGTTGTAGTCTCGGGAGGAGAAACGTCTCAAAGTGGAATCTGATGAAACGTAAGTCTTTTCTTTCCTTTTTTTTTCCATCTGATCATTAATGATGCATGGTCGGGGTGAACTCATGGGAATAAACTAACACTTTATTTTCTTCCAGTGCTGCTCCAGAGGAATCAAAGACTGATGTTACAAAGACCGTTTCAGCTGCAAAGGTAACAAATTAGCTCTTATAGCTTAAATATCACATCGTTAAAGCATATATATAAAAAAAAAGTCACCTTTTCATTTGTTCTGTTTATAGCCACCACCACCAAAATGTCCAGACTGCAGACAATACTTGGATGATTCGGATCTTAAATTTTTTCAAGGGGATCCTGACAATGCGGTGAGAACTGCCAAGTTTCCTTTTTATTTTAAAGTCAACCTGTTTTCACCTGTTTTGAATGTGAAATCTGGAATATTCTCCTGTGCATTTTCAGCTGGACGAACCAGAGATGTTGACGGACGAGCGCCTCTCCTTGTTCGATTCCAACGAGGATGGATTTGAGAGTTATGAGGATCTGCCGCAGCACAAGATCACAAACTTCAGGTAAACTTTGCAGAATTTAGGGTGTAAAACATTTTTTTTTAAACTTATTTTTGCATCACCATTATAAAAACTTGTCTTGTATTGCAGTGTGTACGATAAGCGTGGCCACCTCTGTCCATTCGACTCTGGACTGATTGAAAAGAATGTGGAGCTCTACTTCAGCTGTGTGGTCAAACCCATCTATGATGACAACCCCTGCTTGGATGGTATGAACGACCACAATTTTAGGAATGAATATTGTTGGGTTATTGTTTTTAATCCTCTACAAGTACAGATATTTTATTTGTCCAGGCGGTGTCCCTGCAAAGAAACTTGGACCCATCAATGCCTGGTGGATCACAGGGTTTGATGGAGGAGAAAAGGCTTTAATTGGCTTCACCACAGGTAGTAAAAATGATTTTGTAATTTAACTTCATTTAAGTTAGTTTTTGTGCACACTGTACTTAGAGTTGATATCCTTCTTGCAGCTTTTGCTGATTACATCCTAATGGATCCCAGTGAGGAGTACGGCCCCATCTTTGCTCTGATGCAAGAGAAGATCTACATGAGCAAGATCGTGGTGGAGTTCCTCCAGAAGAATCGTGACGCTACTTATGAGGACCTTCTTAACAAGATTGAGGTGAGGATTCGTGTCATTGGAGTTGGATTTTTCTGCAGGATTTGGAATCAAACTGAACAAGGCAATCAGAGGGTGAAGTAACAAGGCCTCTGATTGCCGTTGATGGAGGTCCTGTAGTAGTGGAAATCTATACCAAACCATGTAGAGTCGAGCTGAGGCATGCTGGGACTGTATAGTGGAAAAGTGCCTAAAATCTTATTGTAACTGAAGGAGTTATTGGGTTTTTTCATGAGTGAGAGTTGGGGTTTACTTCCTGTCCCCCTCCATATATCACCTTATGAATGAGTCGGTGACAAATGGCAGAGGGGAACGCCTCTCTGAGGTTTGGCTTTTGATTGGGGGTGGGTTGAGATGTTTCTCCTAGATTTACTGTGTGCTTTTCCTCTCCCCGTCCTCAGACAACAGTGCCTCCCGCTGGACTTAACTTCAACTGCTTCACCGAGGACACACTGCTGCGTCACGCCCAGTTTGTGGTGGAGCAGGTGGAGAGCTACGACGAGGCCGGTGACTCTGACGAGCAGCCCATCATCGTCACTCCCTGTATGAGAGACCTGATCAAGCTGGCAGGAGTCACTCTAGGGAAGAGGTACGGCTCAGTGTTGACCTTTAGGTCAAGGTTTAATTTCCTTTTCTTCTTTTTTTGAGTAATTTTAAGTTTTTAAGAAAGTACAGTACACAGGTTTATGCCATTATCATCACATCAGCTGAAGTTACTAACAGTTAAGAGTAAGGCAGATTCGTTCTTGTTTTAAAGTGCGTGTAAACCTACATTTGCTTTACACGCACTTTAATAAACATTCTAAGAACTTAATGCATGTATTGATTTGTTTAAACACACTCGGTAGGCTTTCTGTAGTGACTGCAGGTCAAAATGGTCATGTTGCATATTCAACTTGGCTCCACACAAAGCTTTGGCAGCAGCTTCTTTCCCCTCACTGATGCTCTGGGATTTTATTTTTGCATTTTATTCTTGTTTTTCTGCTCCTTGTTTTCCCTGATGTCTAACATTCCTTTGACATTTCCTAATGCAGCATGCTGCTGTACTGGTAGGTGGGCCTTGTTGTGAAGAATGCATCCTTAGTTTGTATGGTGGTGTGTTTGAGAGCTTCATGAACAAAAAGCAGCGCACCAGAGTTCACGATAGAACTGTATTTATGCGTTTCCTTTTTTAACTGTAGTTTATTTTGGCTTGACCACACAGTGCTAAGGGTTCACAAGTTAATTTGACTATATGTATTGTATTGGTCAACACTAATGTCGGTAAGATAGTGATATCTTAACTTGTTTGACAAGATCCTGATCAGTTCACCTGCACTATTAAGTCCTGTGAAATGGACTGTACCAATCCCTAAAGAATAAATGGACATGATAATGACCAGATTGGCCTCTGCAGACGATCGTGGGGTATATTTTCATCAACCCAGATTATTTATCCGGTCAAATGATTCTGTGGTTTCAGAGGTTCACAGTTTTATGTCCACAGCTTGATCATAGTGTCCACAATTTTGAACTCTAAATATCAAACCTGTCAATCTGTCGGGTGCCTTTTATCCAGTGGTGAAATCAGAACTGGTTGAATAGTAAGCTTTTATAAAGTTGCTGACAATTCACCTCCTTTTCCTGTAATCACTCCTTAAATGCTTTCTGTTCGGATTTGAAAATGCCAGCATGTGGCAGACATGACTTTTCCTGAGATCTAATATTGAAGCTTATTAATAAAATTAATAAAATAAATAAAAATAAATAACTTTTTTTTTTTTAAATTCGTCTCCGTTTTCTCTGCAGACGAGACTGCTCACTGGCCACTTGCGTCTAACGGGAACTCTGCACTGTACATGTTGTGTGTTTGCTTGTTTCACACGTTGCATGGCCTGATGCTGTGGTGGTGGTGTGTTGAAGGCCAGAGGCTTCTTCTTAATGCCATCGCTCCACTTTCCATCAGGTGTGTTTGTACCAAACCATGCAGACTTCTCTCCTGAAAGCAAACTTTTTTTCCGACAGGAGAGCCGCCAGGCGACAGGCCATTCGTCACCCGACGAAGATAGAGAAGGACAATAAAGGGCCGACCAAAGCCACCACCACCACACTGGTCTACCAGATCTTTGACACCTTCTTCTCTGACCAGATTGAGCAGAATGATAAAGAGGGTGGACTGAAGAGACAGCGCTGTGGGGTTTGTGAGGTGAGTGAAACGGAGGCGCAACTTTTCTTTTTATTTATTATTCTGAATCTATATTTATTTTTATTTTTCCTCCATCTTCAGGTTTGCCAGTCTCCTGATTGTGGCAAATGTGCAGCCTGCAAGGACATGATCAAATTTGGAGGAAGTGGCAAAAGTAAACAAGCTTGCAAGCAAAGGAGGTGAGCGTCTCTCAGCGTGTTGATCCCTTAGGTAACACTGATGATGATCTGACCACAGATTCTGGGTATTATTTACACAAGTGGTTCCCAATGTATTTATTTCATATCTCATTTTATAAAAACCCAAACTTGAAGTCATGAGACCTGTACGAAGTCTTGGTAAAACTCAGCATTTTGAAAAATCCCAAGGCGCCTTGTCATTCCTTCCTATTGCGAAACAAAACATGACAAATGTAAGTGTACTCGTTGAGTGTTTTTCTTCTAGTAAAGGGGAATTGTTCAATATTAAATCTGCCAATGGAACACAAAGCAAATGAAGAGCTTCAGAAACCTCTGCACGTTTCCTGGATGCAGTCTGGACAAATAATGCTACTTTAAGACAGATGTACAACACATTACTTACCAAAGTACTGTTAAAACACATGTGTTGCACAGCAGAAACGTGGCTCTTTCTCACAGAAGTTGGAAACTGCTGCTCTCAGCCAAAATATACAGGGATGGATTTTTAATGCTGGTCCATTTGTTGAATTAAAACATGAAACCAAGCACAGGACTAAAGATTATGCAGCACTAACTATACGTTCCTCTGTTCAGATGCCCAAACCTTGCCGTGAAGGAGGCTGAGGATGACGAGAACATCGAAGAGGAAGATGTTCCAGTGGAGAAGAGCAAGAAGGTTTCTCAAGCCAAGAGGAAGAAACAGACCCAGATCAAACTGACCTGGATTGGGGAGCCCGTTAAGGTACGTGTCCAACCCCCTCTCCCCTTCTCCTGTCAATCATGGGACTTGGGCTGTACCAGTATTTAAAATGTCTCCTCCTGTTCATCAGACTGAAGGAAAGAAGCAGTTCTACACAAAGGTGTCTGTGAATGAAGAAGTGCTGGAGTTGGGAGACTGTGTCTCTGTTTCATCCGAGGATCCGTCCACTCCTCTGTATCTGGCGAGGTGTGTCATCATTCAGAGACGACGCAGGTGTTGTGTTGTGATGAAATATTTTGCGTGGGTCTAATGAGACGGAACTTCTCCTCCTGTTCAGGATCACGTCACTGTGGGAGGACTCCAGAGGAAAGATGTTCCACGCCCACTGGTTCTTTCGTGGGATTCACACCGTGCTGGGAGAGAGCTCCGATCCACTGGAGCTCGTCATGGTGGACGAATGTGAAGACATGACGCTCAACTACATCCAGGGCAAAGTCAACGTCACGTACAGGCGCCCGTCCAACAACTGGTTCATGGAGGTAAGTGATCATGGACCACAGGGATCTGCTTCATACTCTGTATGTACAAAATCCAGAATTTAGGACACGGTCTACTTGCCTAAATCCAGACTTTTAATCTCATTGTTCCTTTTTTGTGTGTCAGGGTGGAATGGACAAGGAAATCAAGGTGATCGAAGACGATGGGAAGAGTTTTTTCTATCAGTTCTGGTACGACAGGGACTATGCTCGCTTTGAGACTCCACCTACAATCCCTCCAACACAGGACTGCAAGTTCAAGTGAGCGCCGTTCACAAATTTGATTAGAGCTGCAACTAACGATTATTTTCGTTAATCTGACGAATATATTCTCCATTAATTGTTTGGTGTTCAGAATATGAGAAAACCTCAAATGTTGATCAGTGTTCATCAAACGTGGAGATGATGTTCTCAAATTTGTTTTGTCCACAAACCAAAATCATTGACTTTTAATCATTTCTTTGTTATGAAGAAAATATTCACATTTAAGAAGCTTAAACGATCAGAAATCTTGTTTTAATCATGAAAAAAAGCTTCAAACCGATTATTCGATTATCAAAATAGTTGTCGATTCATTAAGTAATCGATGAATCGCTTCAGCTCTAAATTTGATTTAGTAATTTTCTTTGTCTCTGTTTTAACACTTTATGTTTGTGTTTTTGTCTGTCGTCAGATTCTGCGCCAGCTGCTTTCAAATTAAAGAGCGAGAGGAACAGGAAACTCCTCGTGCCTTCGAGCCACTGGAGAGGCAGGACAACGACTCAAAGGCGCTGTATGCTGTGGCCTGCTTTAAGGGCGACCAGTTCAGGGTGGGAGATGGCGTTTACTTGCCTGCGGAAGCGTTTAATTTCACGTGAGTGGAGTTTTGTAATTGCCTCTTACTTGTACGTGGATTAAAAACATTTATGTGACCGGTCTCCTCTGTTCCCTGCTCGCAGTGTGAAGCCAGCCAGTCCAGTGAAGCGCTCCCACAGGAAGGAAGACGTGGATGAGGATCTGTATCCAGAGTATTACAGGAAGTCCTCGGACTACATCAAGGGGTCAAACCAGGACGCTCCGGAGCCTTTCCGCATCGGACGCATCAAGGAGATCTTCTGTCACAGACGCAGCAACGGCAAATCCGACACGTCGGAGGTCAAACTGCGACTCTACAAGTTCTACAGGTAATTACTTTAACTGGATTAACTCCGGTGATACGTTTCTAACACGAGGCCGGTCATTAACTTTTCTTATTAAACCTCTTCCAGGCCTGAGAACACGCACAAAGGTGTCAAAGCCAGTTACCACGCAGATATAAACCAGCTGTACTGGAGCGATGAAGAAGTGACGGTCAGCATGTCCGAGGTGCTCGGCCGCTGTCAAGTGGAGTACGGAGAGGACTTGTACGAGTCGGTGCAGGAATATTCCAGTGGTGGACCCGACCGCTTCTATTTCCTGGAGGTACAGTTTTATTGCACTATTGACGATTTAAACAAAAAAGTAGCACATCGAAAACCAAAGAGTCTTGAATTGAAAATCAATGGAACATTTTGTGATTTCTCTCTCACTCAGGCTTATAGTGCAAAAACGAAAAGCTTCGAGGATCCTCCAAATCACGCTCGCTCGGCTGTCCATAAAGGCAAAGGAAAGGGCAAAGGGAAAGGTGAATATTCAAACAAGGGCTGGAACTTTATTGATGATTTTTCTGTCATTTTCTACCAATGACCAGTGATTCCCAAACTTGTTTTCTTTGAAGGGTGTGTTTTTGGGACCTTATTTTATTAAATATTGCTCTTGGTTTTTTTTTTTTCTATTTTCAGTTAATAAATTAGTTCGGTCAACGTGTCGGAAAACTGAAAGATGTTGACGACTTACGAATCTCAAATGTCTTGATTTATCCACAAACCAACAACCAAAGAAACCAATACATATTCACATTTAGGAATTTGGACAAACACTCAGATTGCTGCTACTAAAAATCTTACACCACTGACTCCGTCCTTCTCTACAAGGTAAAGGCAAAGGAAAGTCCTCGGCTGCACAGGAAACACAGGATTCTCAGAACGAACCACAGGCTCCTAAAGTGCCTAAATATCGCACACTGGATGTTTTCTCTGGCTGTGGTGGACTCTCTGAAGGCTTCCACCAGGCTGGTAAATCCTCGTTCTAAAAACCTACAGAAGTTGACATGTGTTGAAACATCTGCAGCTGGTGAAAGTTTTGTTTTTTCCCACACCTACAGGAATCTCCGAGACTCTGTGGGCCATCGAGATGTGGGAGCCTGCAGCTCAGGCGTTCAGACTCAACAACCCCGGCACCACCGTGTTCACCGAGGACTGCAACGTCCTGCTGAAGCTGGTCATGTCCGGAGAGAAGACCAACTCCCTGGGCCAGAAGCTGCCTCTGAGGGGTGACGTGGAGATGCTGTGTGGAGGACCTCCCTGCCAAGGCTTCAGTGGGATGAACCGCTTCAACTCTCGCACTTACTCCAAGTTCAAGAACTCACTTGTGGTCTCCTATCTCAGGTCAGAATCCCTGCAAGCCATGTCCTCCTATAGACCACACTGTGGTCTCTTCTGAATGCACATTAAAATAAGTTGTTTCTCTGCTTGCAGTTACTGCGATTATTATCGACCCAAGTTCTTCCTACTGGAGAACGTGAGGAACTTTGTGTCCTTCAAACGATCCATGGTCCTGAAGCTGACTCTTCGCTGTCTCGTACGCATGGGCTACCAGTGCACTTTCGGTGTCCTTCAGGTGAGTTTTACCAGACTGAGGCTGGTAGAGGCAGTTTTCCACATCCAGGAAATATAACGTTTATCACCATCCCAGCCCTAACAATACAATATGCCTCATACAGTCATTAAGTGAGATAAAATTCCTATCAAGAGAGTGAACCGTAACTGGCAGTTTTCGTGTAATGACTCGTGTCAAATTCTCTACACTGTTCCTCCTCAGGCCGGTCAGTACGGCGTCGCTCAGACTCGCCGCAGAGCCATCATCCTGGCCGCGGCTCCCGGAGAGAAGCTGCCTCGCTACCCCGAGCCTCTGCACGTGTTTGCGCCCAGAGCTTGCTCACTGAGCGTGGCCGTGGATGAGAAGAAATACGTCAGCAATGTCACACGGTAACGTCAAAGGGAAAAAAAAAACCTTTTCCTCACCGGGTCATTAAAAACAGACGTCAGACTAAATGTTCTGTCTCGCCACAGAGGAAACGGCGGAGTCTACAGAACCATCACCGTCCGAGACACCATGTCCGACCTGCCCGAGATCCGCAACGGCGCCGCCTCTCTGGAGATTTCCTACAACGGTGAGCCTCAGTCCTGGTTCCAGAGGCAGTTGAGAGGAACGCAGTATCAGCCGATTCTGCGTGATCACGTCTGCAAGGTGAGATGGACGTTCTGGGAAAATCTATCTTGTAACTGAGTAAAAGAAACCAAAATATCAGCAGTTACGCCTGGCCCTACTTATAAAATGGTGTAAAAAAAAAAAAAAAAAAAAAATCTACCCTTTTGTATTAAATGGCATGTGACCTTTTGACCTCAGGACATGAGCGCTCTGGTGGAGGCTCGTATGCGTCACATCCCTCTGGCTCCAGGCTCGGACTGGAGGGACCTGCCCAACATGGAGGTCCGGCTGAAAGACGGCACCATGACCAAGAAGCTGCGCTACCCACACCCAGACAAAAAGAACGGCCGCAGCAGCACCGGGGCTCTGCGTGGCGTCTGCTCATGTGCAGGAGGTATGAAGCAGCAGCAGCGTGTGAAGTGATGAATCCTTAACGTTTCTGGAGTGAAAGAGTCAGTAACGGTGGTTTTACGTGTTGTTCAGGGACGCCGTGCGACCCTTCAGACCGGCAGTTTAACACGCTGATCCCCTGGTGTCTGCCTCACACCGGGAACCGCCACAATCACTGGGCTGGACTCTACGGCCGACTGGAGTGGGACGGTTTCTTCAGCACGACGGTCACCAATCCCGAGCCCATGGGCAAACAGGTGCGTCCACTTTTTCTTCTTCTTTTTTTTTTTTTTTGTCACGGTAAATCATCATCTTTATGTCTCTGAACCAGCGACGCCCCCTCTAACATCTAACATGTCTGATAACTGTGTTCCAGGGCCGCGTCCTGCACGCTGAGCAGCACAGAGTGGTCAGTGTGAGGGAGTGCGCTCGCTCTCAGGGTTTCCCCGACACCTACCGCTTCTTTGGGAATATCCTGGACAAACACAGACAGGTACAACTTTAAAATTTACATTTGGACAGTTTCACGGTATAAAATGTTGTTTTTTTTTATTATTAATGAATAAGTGCTTCATTTGTCTGTTAATGTAACTACATACAGTCTTGTTGCACTCGGATGTCTTTTCTGGACTAAATGATAATTCCTAGTTACTGCTTCAGCAAAGTCCAAAGCATTCCGTTTTTCCAAACACTGGAATTTCATAAACCGCAAGACCAATGTTTTTCATGCAGCAATCTTGCGGCACATGGAAAAATTCATTAAAGAAAATAGGCTGGTTTTCGGGATGAGTGGGTTTAATCTGGATTCTAGCCCAGCCCTAGAATCCAGATTACATTTGCACTCAAACTTGTCACAAACTGCTCGTCTTTGTTTAAAAGATCAAATTGGGAACACGATGGAGACATGATGGTTTTCCCCTTGAAGTAACAATAACGTTTTGCATAATAACTGAAATAACTAATGATGTCACAGATTAGTGTTAACAGATTATTTTTCTTGTCGTCTGGACCCAGGTTGGAAATGCGGTGCCGCCTCCTCTCTCCAGAGCCATTGGTCTGGAGATAAAGAAGTGCGTCTTGGAGAGAATAAAGGAAGAATCATCAGGTAACTTTAGCCTCAAGTCAGTGATGTAGATTTTGTTTTCACGCACCGACAGAAGTCCTTAAACAAATGTTTTTTTTAATTTCTCCCCCCACAGACGAAATCAAACAGGAGAAGATGGAGGTCTCTGATTAGTCGTTATCGTCCCAGTTAAGAATCGGTTCCACAGATCCTGACGTTGATGTGTTGGGATGAGAATCCTCTTTTTAAAAAAAGGTTTTTTTTTTTTTTTTAACGGTGTCACTGAGTGGCCACCGTGGACATTCCGTGCCGTTGTTGTTCCACGTCGTTTTAAATGTGCTTTTAATCATGTCGTTTGGAAAAATGTTCACCTAATGTGGAATAAATTGTATGTAGTTTTTTATATGTAATATTTCAAATAAAGCTCTTATGAATTTGACAACGTGTGAATTTGACTGATAATGGCACAGTACTGGGTTTGTACAATCGTGGTCTGGAATGTTACATCTTTTTTTTAAAAAGGTGCACTAAAACGTGGATGTGTCCAATTCCTGTTTAAGTAGAAATGTACTCACTGATGTCACAAAAACCCTCACTTGGATAATGTCTTAAACGGCAAAAGTGTTAAAAAAAAAAAAAATCTGTCAATCACATAACATGAACATAAATCTAACATCTCAGTGACAATACAACAGATCAGGATGAATTGTCATTAATTTATAATAACGTTCTATACCAGCGGTCTGCAACATTCAGTATTCAAAGAGCCATTTTGTCCCTTCACCCAAATAAATTACATGACTTTTTACCTCTTTGAAATAAATCTTTTGGATTTTACAGAGTTCATGCTTGAGAACCTGCTTCATATAAGTGGCTGGGAACGTTTATCCCACATTTTGTCACGTTCTGGATCAGAACTCTGAGTGACTCATTTTAGTGGACAAAATATAAATCTCTTTCATTGAACGTCTTAATCCCAAAAAATAAAGTGTTCACCTAATTATCTTAAAAATTAAGATAAATGTATTATCAAAGCTCCAGGAGCCACTGCAGAGGCCTGTTCTATAGCGTAAGAAATAGTGACATCTGCTGGTGAGACTGCAAATTCTTCTTCTATAAATTGGCAAGTTTGTCTTATTTTTCCCTCATTTTAAGGCACATTACTGTCTGAAAGTGGCTGCAGATGCACAAAATAAACTTGGCTAAAAAAGTAAGGAAATTTGTCAACTACCAGGAAAAAAACACCTCAACAAGAACTGTGACAACAATTTGCTTTATTTTGTTTAGATAACAGCCATATTTTACCACCACTGACAATTAAATGTGGCATCATCTTTGAATTTCTTCTGGTGGATTCCTCAGTTGTTTGACGGCCTGAAAACAAAAAAAAAAACACCGTGAGTAAAAACATTAATGAATTAACGTCTGCAATGATGTGAAATTAAACTTACTTGGCCCATTCAACGTTGAGAATAAGATGATCGTAACCAAATCCTGACACTCCCTGGATGGCCCTGGACGCGTCCTCGCGACGATGGAAACTGATGAAGGCAAAGCCCTGAAGACGGCAGAAGAAAAATAAACTTCATCTAGCAGCAAAAATGATGCTGTAATGATTTAAATAATCCGTCTTCTTCCATTTTTAACATTAAATGTGAAGGTTTTTCTGACCTTGGACTGTCCAGTGTTCTTGTCCTTGGCCAGATAGATCCTGGAGATGGAGCCAAACGGTCTGAAGAGCTCCTGCAGATCCGTCTCGCGGGTGTCCTCCGACAGGTTGGTCACGCGGATGGTGGCGTTGTCGTCAGCTGTTGGGAGACAAACACTCGTTCATACTGTGTTTGTGGAAGATTTGGTGGAATATATATTTGACTCAGCTGTCTGTAAAGAGAACTCTGAATGGAAGTCTTCCATGGAAGATATTTTCTTCATTTCTTTGCTCTGGATAACAAATAATCATTAAAAGTCAATCATTTTGGTTTGTGGACAAAACAAGACATTTGAGAACATCATCATTTCCAGGTTTGACGAGACACCGATCAACATTTTTTTATGGTTTTCTGATATTTTATGGACCAAACGATTCATCGATTAATCGAGAAAATAATCGACCGATTAATCGATTATGAAAATAATCGTTAGTTGCGGTTCTAGACTTAAACATGTTTTACGTTTAATACGTCGATAGAAATGTAGATTTAAATGTCCTAATTTGTCTAAAGTGTCTTTTCCATACACGATGCATTTTAAGTCCTGAGAGAGTTGGATCCTTTTCCACAGCAGCCATTTTCAAACGCACAGGTGTAAATAATCCCAGCCATCGTTCATGTGATCACTATCACCTGTGGTTACAATGTGCCGCTGTGCAAAGAGAGACTGTCGCAGAGAACAAGTGAAGTCGCTATAAACAAACAGCGGTTTGAGGGAAGTGAAAAGAGCTCGGACGTCGACCGGCTGGACATCAAAACATCCGTTAAATGTGAGTTTTCAACTGTTTTCATTGTCGTATGGCGGTAAATGAAGAGTCCACGGATGTGACGACTAAATTAATCAGCCACTATGTTAGTAATCGGTTTGAGTTTTTCGATTTTTCAGCTAATTGTCAACATTTTTAATTGAATTCCTGAACTTTTAAATACGGGTTATTTGGTGGAAAATGAACAAACTTCCAAACAGAGCTTTGCCACAACACAGACAAACTGATGTTCAAAATGTAAATGTGCTAGTAAAAAAAGGCTGCGAACACTTACACTCACCCCTCCGGTTCGGCTGCATGGACTCTCCCCGCCTCGTGCTTCCGTCCCTCAGGCTCGGGGGAACGTACTTACCAGTCTTGCTCTGCGCAGGCTGAGCGGGTTCAGGTTCTGTTGGTTATGAGAGAAGAGCAAATAAATCAATATTCTGACCTGTAAATGTGCATTTACAGGAAACATGAATTTTACAAACAAAAAAACCTTTTGTTTAAATGACTAATGACTATTTCTCTACATTAAGTTCACATAAATAGTGCAATTTGTGGTCATTTACATGGATAATTAAGGGTAACGGCAGCAGAGCCACAGTCGCCACTTTGAGATGTTTTTCGTTGTTAAAATAACACATATCGGCCCTCCAATAGCGAGCCAGGCCGATAACTGTCGGACCCTAACAATGTGAATGGTGTGCTGATTACCAGATCCCGCAGGCTTGTCCTTATCTCCGGTGGAGAGCCCCAGCTGTTCGGCCAGCTCTTTCTGCATGGGGCCCAGAGTGTCCTTGTACGGACAGCGAGTGGTCCAGTGGTCGCCTTTACAAATACGACACGACACAATCTTCTGCCCTTTCAGTTTGTTCATGGGATCCTCGTCCTGGTCTTGAGCGTTCAGGTCCTGCGAGAGATAAAGACGCCATTGTCAGTCACAAATACCAGAGTACACGTGTGTGTCGTGTGGACGGGCTCAGAACGGATCCTTCACCTCTTTGCTGGAAATGATCGTCATGTTGACGTCGTCACTGACTGTGGTAGTGGCCACATTAGGACCTGGTGCGTCAAACTCTGAGTTTCCGAATTTCTTCCAGTTCTGAAATGGGAGGAGAAAAAAAATATATAGTCTGATCATTTAAAGCTAATGCAGCTTCAGCTACAGTGAATTTTACAAAACTGACCTTTCTCCTAGCCACAGCTTTGGAGGCCTTTCTCGTCTCGATCTTGAAAGTCCGAACAATCTGTAAGACAAAAAAGAAGCAAACATTTTATCTCGCACAAGCTAAAACGGACGCAACAATCCAATATTTGCAGCTCATTAGAGATGTAACGATATGAAAATTTCATATCACGGTTATCGTGACCAAAATTATCACGGTTATCAATATTATCACGGTATTGTTAGATGTGTTCAAAATGTTCCAAAAGTACTGAACACACACACTGAAATCTTTTAACCAAGTTTTATTTAAAAAAAGATATTTTATATTATATGATTATTATCATTATTATTATTATTATTATTATTATTATTATTAATAATAATAATAATAACAATAATAATTATCATCTGACTGACTGACACACACACACACAGGTCCTCACTCTGTGTCGGATAATAATTAAGTAGCAGCGGTCGTACACAGCATAAAAATTAAATAAAAAAACACAGAAACAAACACATTTTGGTCTGCTACGGTATGTGTCGTCTGCACACTACTCGCTTTCGCGAGACAAACCATGACGTTTCCCACTATTCCGAAATCCCGTTTTTGTTGACTTACTCGCTGAAAAGTTGTGTGTGGTGGTCACGGAGATGGCTCATCATATTGGAAGTGGCTTCGCGGAGATTTTTTTTTTGCATTTTCTGCACAAGGATTGATTGTCTTCAATTAGTTTACCTTCAACATCCTTTAAAAATACAAAATATGTCCAGACTTCTGATCTTACGGGGGGGGGGGGTAATCTCTGGAGCGCAGGTGGCTTCAGCCGTGTTGTCGCTGGACAGACAGTGCAAACTGCGCATGCGCGCCCGCTTGAGCGAGTGCCGTTCAGGTGCTGCTGCTTCTCCAGGAAATGAGCAGTATCACTGTGAGTTTTTCGGTAATCAGTTGCGGTAATCAATCATGGTTTTAACGATAATTAAAATTTGAAACGGTATGATAACCGTCGGGAATTTTACCGCGGTTTATCGTCATACCGGTAATCGTTACATCCCTACAGCTCATGTTGCCAATCTAACAAGTCAGTCCAATGTATTTTAGGTGCAAATGTTAACAACCATACACACGCATGTCTTACGCTGCTTCATTACAACACCAACTGCAAATGTTTACAAAACATTCAGACATATTTTAGAATATAAATATGTATCTTTTGTAAAACATTATACATTAACTGTCAAGAGTACTGAAGTTTTAATATGCGATGATACACCAAAGTACAATCTGAGGGGAGCAGACAAAACAGACCGTATATCTGAGTTTTTCATCGTTCTTTAGATATCATGCTTTGTTTTCGCCCCTCCTGTTAATAATAGGTCACAGTGAATAATAACAATACATGATACACAATATGACGTGTGTGGATTTAAATCCACACAACACTAAGTTAGGTCTGTTTCTCCAATCTGCATACAGTAAGTTATTTGTGTGTATATGTGTGAGTTTATATATATATATATATATATATATATATATACATTTTAATAGAAATGGGGCATTAACTGACAATTACCTACACAAAACAGGTGCTGAAAAATGCTAATTCAGTAAAATAATAGACATTTGAGTGTAAGAAATAACTAGATTGCAATATGGCCTGTTGCAATTTTCAAATCAATCAATAAATATTGTCCTGACATGTAAAAATGTCCTCTTATATAGCAAGTCATAATGCAATCGCAGTCATAATAATCCCAATTAGACATTTATTGCAAGATATCGTTTAGCTCCGTTATTAACAAAGTTTAGAGAACAGAAATGTCCCAATTCAAAAAATAAGTCTCAATTAATGTTAATTCCTTAAAAATTAAATACAACTTTTTAAAAAAACCTTTTCTGCTTCTGGAGTTACATTCATGACAACAAAGACCAATGTCAACACAAGCGACATAATATCAATAATAATAAGAAGTCACATTACCTTGAACTTCTTTCCATCATCTTCGTCTATTTTATAATCTGTGATGGTTTTGATGTTTCCTTTGATAGTTTCTTTGGCGGCAGGTAGAGTCCCTGTAAGAAGACGAGCCATTACAGTCAAATGTCACACAGAAAATTAAGTGCTTCTCTTGTTTTTCGTCAGCAGAAATATTTATTTGGTCTGATGTATGTGACGTCACATCACTACACACTTTAACGGCATTATATACACCGTTAGCACCAGGCTAACTAGCTCTGACATAGCAGACTGACATCTGACAGCCTTTTTAATCAATAACTCGCCAATTAATTTCAGTCACTTAACTACATTTTAATTTAAAATCTAAATTATTACATGATAAGAGTATTTAGCTCCGGTGATTAGCCCCGGTAACCACGTGGACGTGAAAGCCGCTTTGCCGGCCTCAACTCCGGGCAACTCACTAACGACGGTGCTCGCGTTTGCTAAAGAAGCTAACTGGCTCTTTTTCTTTACCTTCGTCTCCCTCCTCCTCGACTTGGTCTGCCCAGCTGGGCTTCGAGCTGTGGGACAAAGGGACATAGTGAGAAACACAAGCCCGATAAAACACCGCAAATGTGAATTTAGATGGTTTAAGGTGTTTTAATAAAACTCACTCGTCGTATTCCATCGACGGCATCCTCTCGCCTAGCTTAGCTCCAGGGCCGGAAAGAGCGGACCGGTATCTTTTGACGCGCCACCACACGCTTCCGGTCTATACACTTCGCAATAAAAGCTAAAATTATGTGATTCTGTTTTTGTTATATTCAGTTTAAAATATAATTCAGATAGTTTGAACTGATACCTCTCACTGCACAAACACGTTTATAATAATAAATATTGGTGAATGAATATATATATATATATGTATGTATGTATGTATGTGTGTGTGTGTGTGTGTATATGTATGTATGTATATGTGTGTATATGTATATATATATATATATATATATATATATGTATATATGTATGTGTATATATATATAACCCTAACCCACCCTATTCATTTATTATACTGAATGCAACTTGGCAATTGTTCCTGCTGATTAAGTATCTTTAAAGTACTTCTTCCTCCTCCTTTCCAGCAGAAAAATGTATACAGATACAGACACTGGATACTTGACCCTTCCCGTTCCCCACTGTCACTGTGGCACGTTTTACATGATTTTACTGTAGGAACTGAGAAGATCTACAATTTCCTACTGTAAAATATACATTAAAAGTCTTTAATAGTCTTTCGCTGGAGGCTTTCACTCAAATCTTGACATGCACATAGAAAAAAATTCTTAAAAACCTTTTTTTTCAAATACTCCTTTTGTACTTATTTGTGTAACTAAATAAAAGTAAATAACACATTTGGAGTCAGACAGAAAGGATGACAATCAAAGTATTTTACATGGAGTGTCATTTTATTATGTTAAAAAAGGCAAAAAAAATGTCAATAACAGATTTTTTCAAAATATAAAAAGGACGTGCAGCTCTACTTTCTCATCACTATGCTGTTGTTGTCCTTTGAGTTTTTACTACAACAACAACAAGCCACTCTAATACTGTCAAACAAAGCCATGTAAAGGACAGGGTGGATGCACATGTTGAGCGTGGCCAGGCCCTTTGACACTTGGTACATGTTATAAACCCAGCAGGCGGACGTGGACAGATCATGGATCCTCTGATACAAGTGATACATCTGAAACACGTGGTAGGGCAAGAAGGACACGGCATAGAGTGCAATCACGGACATTACCAACAGCGCCACCTTGCGTTTCTCCAGCCTGGTTATGCTGACACTTTTGCACACCGTGCAGATCACCACGCAGTACGAAACGAAGGTCACCACGAAGGGCACGAGGCAGCCAAACACGGCCAGAAACACTTTATACTTGAAGTGGGCGACTTCGTCTCCGGGATTCTGGTCGCAGAAGGAAACGCACAGGACCTTCTTCGTGTGGGCATTCTGGCAAACGGAGGCGAACTTCAACGCGGGGCAGGAAATGCAACCGACGACAATCCAGATGCCGACACTGGCGGCTTTGGCGTGGGCCGGCTTCACGTGGGAGCGGGCGAAGAAGGGCCACGCGAGGGCCACGCACCGGTTCACGCTTATCGCCATGATGAGGAAGATGCTCGCGTAGAGGTTGCACGTGAAAAGGAACCTCTCGATTTTGCAGGCGGCGGCGCCGAACATCCAGTTTTTCCCCAGCGAATAGTAGGCGATGAGCAGAGGCAGCGTGAGGATGTAGAGCAGGTCGCTGACGGCCAGGTTACACGACAAGACGACACCGGTGTGCCAGTTCCTCCTCCCTCTGACCACCAGGAGCCACAGGGCAAACAGGTTTCCCGCCAGGGCCACGATGAACTCCACCCCGTACACCGAGGGCAACAGCGCCATCTGAAACCTCTCGCACTCGGAGAAGTTGTTCACCATCTTGGTTCCTCTCGCGCACGTTTTAATCCTGCAATGTCTGTAATTGAAGCAAAAGAAGGTTTCATGCTGCGTTCCATTAAAAGTCGGAAGTCGGAGGCTGTTCACGCCGCACGAGTTTACGCAAACTTGACAGCGGCCAGACTTTACTCAAAAGGGAGGAGACAATGATCATATCGCTATATACTGCGTTTACTGTGTTCCTGCGAAGTTAGGGAAAAACTCATTCCGGGCTAGCTCTTGTTAGCAATACCGCTCCAAAAAAATGCTCCACACCAGAGGTCTCAAACTCGTGGCCCCCCCATCAATTTCATGTGGCCCGCAACTTAATATAAAGTTATTTGTGTATGTTTGTGTATTAATAGATTGGTTTTGCATCATAAATCCGTTAATACTGTGAACTATTTATCGTTAAATATATAAAGTACCAGAAAATGACTTTGGTAGAAGTTGAAGTCATGTTTTCTTATAATATTACTTAAGTATAAAGTATATGACATTCACTGTACTTAAGTATCAAAAATAATTTTCTGATATAAAATGTACTTAAGTTTTAGAAGTAAAAGTATTGAATAAGTGAGGAGTTAGGATTGAGCCACGGCGGCTCAGTGGTGGGGCGACTTGTCTTTCAAAAGGAAGGTTGTGCTCCTGGCTCTGCTCGTCTACATGTGTCCACACGCTTTGTCCACACTCTGTCCAGCTGTTGACCGCCCTAAATTCCACACACTGTCTCTTTAATGTTCACTCCATGTTCATATACATATTTTAAGTGATTTTTAGAATTTCACTGCTTATTTTAACTCAACTGAGATTAAATAATCCTCAACTGCAACATTTACACAGTGCAGTGTATAAACACATGTGCACATATGTGCTCAAACAAAATAAAGGTAGAGCCTCATCAGTAAAAAAGAGAAAAGTAGTTATAATGTAGTGGTAGACACAAGAGAAGCACACATTAAAAAATGTTTCACTTACCGATGAGCAGATCTGTCACGAACTGAAGCGAGATATAAAAATCTAAAAGTGAAATCCGCTCCTTCTTCTTCTTGTATTGAAGTCGGTCAATACAAAAAAAACCCTCAAAGTTCCGCTTCTGCATCTGCAAAAAAAAAAAAAAATGTCGCAAGACACAGAAGCAGAACTGTGATGTTTGCCCACACGCGCTGGGTATAATTAGAAGTGTTGGTTGCAGAGCATGATTCAGCTGGAGAGAGTGCGTTCATGCGTTCATGTGTTCATGTGTTCAACACTGTCACGGATCATCAAACCACGCCTCTAACGACTGAGCACAGCACAGTGGATTAGTTTGACATTATAAATAGAAAAGAAAACGTGCTGTTTTTACCATGTATTTAACCTGGTTTTCAGAAAATCATCTTTTTTCAGTTGTTGCTCCCTGTTTTTAATAAATGACAGTGTCAGCTCGAGGTGTATGATTAGAAAAGTATTATCCAATACAATTTAAAAAAAAAACAGCAGTTGACCAAAGTGTTGTACAATATTAAAAACATAGAGCTGCAACTAACCGATTGTTTTCATAACCGATTAATCGAGTAATTGGTTGGTCCATAAAATGTTGATCAGTGTTATTCAAACCTGGAGAGGATGATGTTCTCAAATGTCTTGTTTTGTCCAAAACCCCAAAACTATTCTGCTTTAAAGAGACCAGAAAATATTCACATTTAAGAAGCTGAAAAATTAGGTTTTTTAATACCTTCGAAACACTCAAACCGATGAATCGATTGTCAAAATAGTAAGTAATCGAGTAACTGTTTTAGCCCTATAAAAATAACTAAATGGATGTGAAAACAAACATAAATAAAAGGATAAATTCCTTACACTGATCATATACCCACCTCGAAAAACTTTTTTTTTTAGATCCGAGATAACTGCAGACAGGAAGTTGCAAACCGAACAACAAACTTAGATAAACCACCTTATGTCAGCTGAGACTTAATATCACTTGTCGACATATAGTTTTGAAGATTTGCTTTTTTACGGTGGCTCTAGTTTTGCAGGGAAATGTATAAAGTGTTTTATTTTTAAGTCTTAGCTGACATAAGATGACAGTGGTTTATTTAAGAGTGTAACTTCCTGTCTGCAGTTATCTCAGATCTAAAAAGGTGAGTATATGATCAGTGTAAAGAAAATTATGAGTAGATATTTTTTAACCTTGCCCTAACCCACAAATACAAATGACTTGTCACCATCATTTAAATTCTTTTATATTTCTGTAGACAAATGTATATAACCCTCCATGATATTTATACATCCAGTTACGAACTGATCAAAATAGTAATACGTTTTCAATTCAAACATTATACGTGAACATTGTGCTCCATTTACCAAAGAAAACATTAAAGCTGATTAATTTTAGTTTGTGCACAAGACGCTTGAGAACATGATTTCCCCACTAAGTAAACACTTTAAGTTTCCCGATTAGTGGATTAATTGTGAAAATAGGCTTTTCAGCCTTAATTCTGTTTTCTGTGCATAATAGAATTATGTCATTGACACATAACTTGAATTAATTAATACAAATATGAGCAACAGCATTCTTTTCATTCACTGAGCTGAAAAGATGATTTTTAAACAATTTATTAAAACAAGTACATTTTCAGTATTAACTCACACTGTGTGAAAAATATAGCACTTTATTTTGTTAGTTCCTCTGCTGATTTTCAGCAAAATAAGTCTCTCACACACAACCATCACTGGCATTGATGGTGAAGTGGATGTTTGCTGCCACCTGGTGGCGAGTCCAGACAGAAGACGCGGCATCAACCTTTTCCCTTTCTCTGTTTGAAACCTTTCTTCTTGAAGCCCGGCATGGCCCTCTGACCTTTAGGCCTGAAGTGTCCGTCCTTGTTTTTATTCCCACCAAATGTCTTTTTGCTCTCAAATTTCTTCTTCCCGCCAAATTTATTATCTCGATCGCCAGGTTTTCTAGCACCGAATGCCTTTCCTCCGGGCTTCATTTTCTTTCCAAATGGTTTCTCCCTGTCCCCGGACATATTCCGTCCTGTCCCCGGTTTGTCCCCGTATCGTCCTCCTGGACCAGTTCTCTTTGGAGATCTGGTGTCTCCATCTCTGGACATTTTCCTCTTCTTCACAAATCCTTGTGGCTTCTCTGAGCTCCGCCTCTTCTTGGCAGGGAACATGTCTGCAAAAAAAAAAACACAAGACTTAGTCGATCCTTCAAAATAAGACGCAACATAACGTTTTTATGACACTTTGTTTTATTCACCTTCATCTGGCTCCTCTCCGACGGCCTGTCTGTAATATTCCGCCTCATCATCAGATTCAACAGCAGCGGTCTGACCCTCCGGCAGCCCAGGATTCTCCACCTCGCTGTCCTCTTCTTCAGCCTCTTTCTTCTTTATGCCCTCCAGACTCTTCTTTCTGTTAGGGGAGAAAAAAAAGAGGTTAACCACAAATCACCACCCCAATGGTTGTTTACTTTCACCGTCAATTTCTTCTAGAATCATAAACGTTGAAGTCGAAGGTTTATTGACAGACGGTGAATAAATGACCCATAACTGTATAACTGCATTTAGACCAATCAGTGCACGGCAGGTTGACGTTGCGCATTTTTCCTGGTTATGACTTCACGAGTCGAGCTGGTGGAAACAAGCCATATGTCGCTCGAGCCACTACGATAAAATAATATCAATAAGCCAATTACACAGGGCCAAGTTCAGGCACTTTACTTGAATGTTTGCTGAATGACTGCCCTAATTCAGTGATGCGCCTGGGAAAAGGAGGAGTCCTATGTTTGTTATAATTTGTGGTCTCACCATTAGATGTCACAAATTCATACACACTGGACCTTTAAAAAGACAAAACATGCCACTGTGACTATTGGCCACCCAAATATGTGCGCTGAAGTTAAGTTTATAATAACACAGCCATCTTGACGTTTGACCGCTGAAATTTTAACCATTGACATCAAATTCTGTATTTTTGCTTAAAGACATTGTGTTTGTAAGAATGAGAGGGACAGACGGGACAAAACGGCGGTCACTCCTCATGTGGTTAAACGATCTTCCGCTTACTTGTTCTCTTCTCGTTTGTCTTTCTTCTGAGCGACGTTCTGCGCCTGCTTCTTCTTCCGAACCGCCTTCTCCTTCATCTGAGCCTCTTTCCTGCTCAGGATCTCCTGTATTTCCTCCTCAGTCTTGGAAACTGTAAAAAAACCACAACAGCAAGCAAAGTTCCTAATGAAGAACAGTTTGTGCCGAGAGCAGAGGAAATCAAACGATCTCTGGATGCATCAGTAAGCGTTTACTTTTAGAGTAGAAATCATAAAGAATTTCATACTTCATTTTGTCATCATACACACAAGAAGAAAATGCAGTGGAATGATTCACAAGAGACTCACTTAAAGAATGATAGAGGACGTCTCCTTCTCCCATGCCCTCTTGGATCTTCATCAGCTGCAGAGTCATGCGAGGACCAATCTGAGAACAAAGACCTGAACTTAGATTCCACCGCGGAAAACACATCAAAATCCAACTCTCAAAAACAATTTAACTTCTGCTCACCTCAGTCAAGCGGACGGCGCTCTGCTGCGACGCCATGTTGCCCCTGCCGGAGTAAACCTGCGGCAGCTCGGTGATGTTGTGCTCGCCGTCTTGTTCCGCCTCGCTCTCCGACAGGTTCGCGCCCCTGAGAAGTGGACAAAAACACACACCTGTCAGAACACAACGACACCATAATAACGGACACGCGTGCAGCCGCAGATAAAAGGTCAAAGGTGAAGCTCAAACTTACTTCATCAGCAGCTCGCTGATGTCCTCGAGCTTGCTCATGTTGGGGAATCGCTCCTGCATCAGCTTCTTCACTCCGCGGCTCATGCCGACAGGAACGACCTTCAGGCTGCTGCGGAGTCAGAACCACATCATTTGGGTCAGTTTGGCGTCAGATTAATAAACTGCAGGAATACGGTGATGATCGTGTAGAGGGGCTCATCAGTGCGTTTACTTTGAACTTAAATCACTGAACAGTCAAGTCCTGGTTGGTCATCATCTGAGCCCCAAACAGTCAAAACATGATCAAAATTCTGTTTGTTTAAAGAATTTAAATCACACTTAACACTTGTTTGCTGCTCTTTTTGCTCACAGCTGATAAAGTGGGTTTAGTCCGGCATTACAGATTCAGTCACATTCAGAATGTTCTCCATAACACTCTGGCTTAAGTTAATAGTGTGGATGTAGCATTAAATCATAGTCGAGCAACTGTTTTTAAAGTTGTGCCACCAGACTTGTTCCATTGAGCAAATGCAGCCCTTTACACTTATCTTTAAGACATGGTGCTAAAAATGATGATAATCCTCACCACTGACGGTAAACCATTTTACTTACTAGTGTCTGAATTCGATTTCCTCCGTCTCTGGGTTGTAATTCACCAGCACACACCTCTTGATGTTGTTGAGGCTAATCTATAAACAAACAAATCCATATTTCATCACAAGGATTCAGACTTGTCCATTTAAAAAGAGACGTGATGAGACTTTTAGGCCTTTTAAAAATATCAGAAAGCGTTTACTTTTGAAGAATCTTCAGGTGAATTCAGAAGACTATACTTTCATCATGTCAACAAGGCTTAAAAACTCCAGGTTTTTATTCGTCATGAAGCCGATAACGTTCCAGAAAAACTCACTTTGTGCACGTTGATGGACGGGAACATGTTTTGGAACATGGTGGCCATGAGTTTGACGTGCATGCCGTCGCACCCAAAGTTATTGAGGACGAGCAGTGGATGATGGGTGAACTGCTGTTCGTGCATCCTGTGCTTCTTCAGAGTTGAAACCACGTCTTTGACGAGAGAGTACTGAAATACAAAAACATCAAGAGTTCTTATATTAGATGGAAAAAAGAGGTTGCAGTTCAAAAATGACCGGGCAGTTTGGGCAAATCAGTACGTTTACTTTGAAAAAACATCATTCAAAAGTCACATAATTAAATGTCATCATTTGTGCCCATGTGTTTTCTTTTCCATGTTTACACAGTATTTATTTACCTTGAGCACTCGGAAGTGAAGCGTGGGACCTTTAGGAAGCCGAGCGAGTCTCTGAAAGAAAGAAGATATGCATCGTTATAGACAGGCGAAACATTTAAGCTGCAACAGCAGGCCTCTCCTGAAACTAATCATCCAACCCAGATAAACTGGAAACTGCCGTCTGGAGTGGATCTGTAGTTTTGCTGCCATTTTTTGTCACATATCCAAAATCCAAAAATCCAAAATACAATTTTATCTAGGTTTCTAACTTTTAAAATCCTAAATATGTCATTAAATGCCAGAACATTTTAATTGTCATTTCCAAAACCTTGATATGCTGGCGTTCTCAAACGTCTTGCTTCATCCACAAACTGAAATGATTGAGTTTTAATGATTCATCTGTTGCATGGAGCAAAGAAACCAGATGATATTCACTTTGGAAGATGAAAAACCAGTTTACTTATCATCTTATTTACTTATAATCAAAATAGTTGGTGATTAATTTAAAATAAAAACATAGAAGTCCTCCATTGTAATCTCTAACCTTGAAGTAGCAGTCAGTAACAGTGTCAGAAAGCTTGGTGAGCCCTGGTTTAGCATGTACGACGTGGTCTCACCATGTTGACGGTGGTCTGGGTTTTGCTGAAGATCATGAAGTGCGTCACCCCCAGTGGCCCCGCGATGGAGACAAAATCTTTGAGCACGTTCTTCTTCCTCACCTGTTAAACAACAGGCAACGATCAAAGTTAACCTTTATGTCACAAGTTGGGCAAAATACTTGTGTTGGAGTTTAACGCGTGTTAATCGTGGCGCTCATGACTTCCAGCGACGAAGAGTCCCTCTTCCAAGTATCGTGTAACATCCCGAATAAAAACGCAAAAAAATCCCGAGTAGATTCGAGCCCTGCTACAACTGTACAGTGAAAAAGTAAAGACTCACCTTCAGAGACTCTGCAGTGAAAGGAGCCATGACTCTCCTCACGTCCAGGATGAGCTGAGCCACGTTTTTCCCGATTTGACCACGGTGAAAGACGAAGGAGTGGGGGACGGCTCCATACGTCTGCTCGGCCAAGTTGTTGGCTGACGTTCGGGATTTCTTCTGGTTCTTGGTCTGCGAACGCGACACAAAACAAAAACAATAAGACTTCAAGAAAAAATGTGACACATCGAACACGTTTTTTTTTTTTTTACAGCTAGCAGCTAATGCTAGGTGTGTAGCTACGTTCGTAGTCACCTACCTTTGACTTCCCCATAGTTCAACACGACGTAGATCGCGTGACAAACAAAAGTAGCATCAAAAGTGATGCTGTGGATTTTCTACGCACAATAAATTGCGCTCATAATGACGCGAATCATTTTTGTTTAAATAAAAACGACTGGGATGAGAGTCAACGAGACACCATCCACATGTGTCGTCTGTCTGCCTATGTGTGTATCACTTATATTGACCGTGTGCCACATGAAAATGCCTCGAAATGGTTCCGAGCTCACCCGGACTTACCGGAAATGCGTAAACGTATTTAGAGAACATACAACAAACTGCTTTATTAGTAAAAAGAAAAACAACAACAACAAATAACATAATTAACAAATAGCAATATATATATGATATTATAATTATAACCCTAACTCTTACTATTATGGTCGATGAATACTAAATTTAAAGTGAGCGAAGCGGAAGTTCTGAGTCTATAAAATATTGACTGTTGCCCTCAGGTGGTCACAGTGAGAAACTGCAACACCACGTGTTGGCATATCACTACTATCTACTACTGTATAACTCGTCAACTATTTTGATAATCGATTATTAGGATTTTAGACTTGTTGTTGTTGTTGTTGTTGTTGTTGTTTCTAAGAGAGCAAAAGTCTAATAGTATATATTCATTTTTAAGAATGAGTAGCGTAATTAATTTCAATCATGATTTTATGTTTATGTTGTTTTAATATTGCTATACTCTTTCATGGATGTTCACAAACTGCTTTGAAACCGTTTTAAATCCCAACAGGGGTGTTGGGATGTTTATTAAAAACGTTCCTGCTTTGTTATCTCTGCTCTGTTAATTGTTTCTTATTAAACACTTTGGATGGCCTCACTGAAAAAAAATAAAAGTAATATTAAGCCCTGTAACATGCAATTTAGTCATAAATGCCACTTAGTATATTGCTGTGTAAAAAGTAGGCAACATATATACAGTAGTGTTGTAGTCAAGACCACCTAAACCGAGACCAAGTCGAGACCAAGACCACAGTGTATTAAGACCAAGACAAGACCAAGACTTTGAGGGGTCCAGACCGAGACAAGACTGAGACCAGTAAAAGTTGGACGTGGTCCCAGCCGTCTCCGTTAGCAGAATTAACACATTGCGCTGTGTTTTCTTTTGGAGGTATTTATGCACAAAAAGTCTTTGTGGTTCAGGTAACCACATCTTATTATAGATGAGTTGGCTGACATCTTCTCACGGCCTCTTCTCCTGTCACTCACATGCACTTTTGTGGGGGGGCGTGTGAAAGGGGGCGGGAGGGGTGACAGCCTCAAATGGTAAATGAGTCAAGTTATAGGTTGTACCCAAAGCAATATGATTTATGCAACAAGTTAATCCAAAAATGCACAGGCAATTTATTGATATCCCCACAGTTGTAGTCTTGACCGGTCTTGAAAAAAATCCAGAGTCCGTTTTGTCCGAGACTGAGACAAGACCGAGTAAAAATGCAGTCGATTCCGAGACTAGACCGAGACCTTCAAAAAGTGGTCTCAACACTAATATACAGTATATATAGCAAAATAAGATAAAAGAGGGGGTTAACTTTTTGTACATGATAACATTCCATCAATCTATGAATGTTACGGACTTACAAATTAAGGAGATATTTGTAGAAATACACCAAATGTATGAAACAAATGTTTTTTTTGTTCATCTGTCTGTTAAACACAGAACTTCCTGTTTTACCTGCATTAAAACCAGCTGAATGAACGATAAAGTTTCATGTATTTATATGCAGCAAAATCACAATTACATGAACCAACGTTTTTATCACATACAGTTGTGATAGCGCATTAAATCCTGCCTTTATCTAAATGTTCCACTTCCATGTGAATATAAGGAAATGCATAAATAATAATAACATAGTCTGTGTCAAATCATCTGTGGTGAGTTCACGGCTCTGTGCTGTGTGATGATTGATTTTGGAAAATGAATGAGTATCTCATGCAGGTATCCTGTCAGAAAGTTGGTCTAAGTATCAGCGCTTCATCGTCTAAAACATCATTGTGACACAAACTAAGATGAATGAACAACTGTTTTATACAATTGCTCTCGTCACTGTGACTTGAATGAAACGTTTTGTGCAACAGGCCCCAGTATTTTTTACTGCACCAATGTAAGAAAATGAAGTATTCTTGTTGTTGTAGTTCTTCTTTATGACCAGCAGATGACAGCAAAAACACCTCGTCTCTCAGGAGCATCGAGGAAGATGCTGTCAGCAGAACTCAGCTCAACAGTCATGCAGCTGATTTCTCCAAACACCAGTTTTAGAATGAGTGAATACAATGAATATAATGGAATAAAAGAGCCTGGAAAGTTCTATTAGTTGCACACAGAGAGAGTGTGGGTTTGACTCACACACACACACACACACACACACACACACTCACACACGCTGTGTCATGTAAATCAGTCGGCTTGTGCAAAAACCACAGAAAAAAAACTTCCTCCTCATCACCGATGGAAATACTTGCTGACGCCCGTGTTTGGGCGTTTTCATAAAGGCAGCAAAGCAGAATCTTTGAAACACATTTAAAAAAAATTGTTGTGGTTGCCATGGTATCACACACACACACACACACACACACACACAAAAGACAGTCACTGCATTTTGAACTAAATATTTGAATTTCAATAAATTTCAGCAAAAATAATTGTTGTTTACGTAAAAATAAATAAATAAACTAATAAAAAGAAGTATGTGTTTTAGTTTTAGAAAAGAGCGATTTGTAAAAACTTGTTGATTCATAATTAGGAGAATGTATTTGTTGTTAAATTGTGTGGTGATTTTGTGGATGAGTTGGACCAGTGATTCCCAAAGTCTGGGTCAGGACCCACAGGTGGGTCGTGGGAGATTCTTTTTGGGTCCCTAAACAAATATGTGGAAAAGATTTATGTGTGTATATTTTGAATAACATGGATACAATTTAAAATTTTTATTAAATTTTCCAAACATCTCTGGGAAAGTATTGGTTTACCCATTGAAAATGATATTCGTTTTTACACATATGGCTGTGAATTAGTTGCTACATTTTGCGAAATAGTTCATGTTGTGATGTAAGAGTTCAAAAAACCATGAACAAGATGATTTAATTAGACAATTTACCAAAAGCACCGTGTTATGTAAACCACAGCAACTCAGTGATATAGGAGTTTGTGTCGGGGCATCGGGTTAATGACAGAGGGAGGAGACGTCAGGATTTCTGCACCCAGTCACACAACAAGTGCTGGGAGGCGGCACCGTTTGGACAGTTAGTAATTAGTTGTCTCCGTCCTCAGAGATCCTGGGACAAACGTACTCCCTGGGGACAAGGAAGGAGGTGGAAGACATTTCAGTTTTTACTTAAAATTAAGCCGCAACCTGAATTTATTTGCTTTTGAAACGAGACCAAGACATTTGGAAGAAGACGCTCATTAACGTGAGCGTCTAATGATGTGATTTTTAAAATCTGTGCATCCTGGAAGATTTTTTATTTATTTTTTTTAACCTCAAAGCGAAGACGTCCAAAACACTCTCCGGGTTCCACGGTGAGTAATGAATGATCTCTCTATACAATATCCTCTTCTTTAATATAAATACCCTTGAACTGGTCATTATACTATACATGTACAGTATATACTCAGTTGGTTCCAGGAATCATGTGACCTTCTCCTGCAGGTTGTGTCAAAATAAGACGTTCAAAATGTGGATTTCTACAGTTTTTCAATGAGAACATTGCAGATGTTTGTCGGTGTCGACTTGTATGGACTCATGTTTATGGTATTGACCGTGGCTGGATGAGGTTGGATGAGGTTGGATGTGGTTGGATGTGGAGCTGACCCGTCTGTTGACTGTGAGATGGAGGTGTGTGTTGACACTGGCTGGATTGTGTTGACTGTTCACCCATCACTGTTGACCTCCAGCCAGTGGAGGAAACGTGTGTGTGTGTGTGTGTGTGTGTGTGCTCTGACTTTGTGAGGAAACATCTGGTGAAGAACCCACAACACACACACACACACACACACACACACACACACACACGAGCACACCAAAGTGTGTGTTTTTGTATGAAAGTGTCATAAATGTTCCTAAACAACTTATCCTCACTCTACTACTATTATTATTAAGGCTACTATTATGGTTACATTTCATTTCATTCAATCATTTTAATTATACGTGTAAAAATACATTTTAAGTTACATTTCTATTATTAAATATGAAACAATATAGATATTAATCTAAACTATTCTAACAACTGGAAATCCTTTTTAAAACACTTAATGTTTTAATTATTTAAATATGTTTAGTGATACAATATATAGTTTGCATTTGCTTTTACTGTATTAACATGTTTTTGATAAAATGATTTAATATAAGCATGTTTTCTTCTGTAAATTTAAATTACATTATAAGTTATTAATAGTTAAAAGTTGTTTTTTTTTTAAAGTAAAAAAAAAATATTTTGGGGTGTTGCCGTTTTATAAGAGATAATTTTTCTGACGTCATCAGTGGGTAGATTATTACCAAAATTGAATGAACTCAAACTTCGGTGATCGCCTACCCATCATACATTTGTTTAAACTGATCTGTCAAAAACTGTAGACAGGAAGTTGAAGGACACACACCAGTGAAAACATAACGTCCTTGGTGGACGTAACAATGTCATTGTCCTTCCTGCAGTTCTTCTAACCGTGTCCTCTCCTTCACGTCTAAGGTGTCTTCACACAAATTCATGGAGAAGACACTGACCATAGGTCTGACTCTTTTTCTCACACTCTGCGTGGACGTCCCAGCAGCTGGAGGACGGAAGGATGGAGCGGACGTGGACAACAGTCAGAAACGTTCATCGCGATCCTCGGGTACACATGGAGGCCGCTGCTCCTACACCTTCATCGTCCCACAGCAGAAGCTGACTGGAGCTCTGTGTCTCAACACGCAGTCCGCTGCCGCAAACGCCTTCAACCAGTCTGAGGTGGCAGTGCTGCGGGCGGAGCTCAGGAGACAGCAGGAGCAGCTGGAGAAACTGCGGGGTCAACTGGACCAGGAGGGGGCCCTCGTCATGGAGGTACGAGCCCTGCGCAAGGAGAGCAACACCATGAATTCTCGCATCACCCAGCTCTACGCGCAGCTGCTGAACGAAGTCATCAACAAGAAGGACCAGGCCCTTGAGCAGCGGAGGGTGGAGAACCTCCTGTTGAACGCCTCTACACAGGTGAGTGGAGACCTCCATCCATCCTTCTTCTACCGCTTTATCCTCCACATGAGGGTCGCGGGGTCCCATCACAGGACATTCACTCTCACATTCACACCAATCAATTTTGGGCTGTCCCACTTTGCCTACTCCTGAGTGCAGACTGCTGATGTTTGATTCATGTCCAACTGCTAATCTGTGCTGCCTGGTCCCAGTTCTTAATGTTGCTGGTGAACATCCCTTCACCCTTTCCTTCCAAGTGTGTTTGAGAACCTATGCTGCTTTTATTTAGCAATAAAAGCCCCCAGGTCCACTTTGCCTTGGACTACCAAAGTGCCTTGAAAAGCCCCTTTTCATGTCATCTTCATCAAACTCCCCCTTTGTCTCTTCTGGTCGGTGGATCATCTCAGGCACTGCAGGTGTCCAGTTATTACAGGGAGCTGGAGAAGAAATATGGAGCCCTCACGTCCATGATGAGCTCCCAGAACCAGTTCATTGCTCGCCTGGAGAAGCAGTGCCAGTGCAGGGACTCCAGCCACCAGTCCTCCGTGGTAGGGATCAAATCACAGACTCCAGATTGCGAAAGAAAAACAATGTCTCCTGGTTTTGTACAAAAGAGCTGAGGATGTTTTGTTGTTTCTGTGTCGGTTTGGACAGGTGGTGACTGAACCGCCAAAAATCCAGCCCAACGTACATCGTAATTACAGCTCTGAAGCCAACGAAATGACCAATGATGTTCAAAGGGACCAAAGTGCTCCTCCACAGCAGCAGGAAACTACAGGCAGAGTTCATTCCCTGCCCAGAACTACAGCCAACACTCCGACTGACCCCCCTTTCATTAGTTTCCCTGTCACAAAGACTCCAGGTACGTCTTTGGTCGTCTTTTAAAAGGGTTTGTAGAGAATCAATGAACTATCCAAATCATACAGAAGCAAAATGTCAAATGAGGCAGACCTTTGCAACCACTTATGCTGCAGAGGTGAGGAAATGAGGTTGATGGTTAACCATATCCTGGTTAAGAATGAGGTCATGTGTGAGAACAAATTCTGTTTTTTTTTCTTCCTATCCTTTCATCTATGTGATCTGCTGCCGGGCAGAAAAGTCTTCTTCCTCAAATACACGTACGCTTTAAAAGATGTAGACATGACACGTGTGACGCAACAAGTCAAACGGTCACATTCAGTCATGATTATACACTAAATATCATGTGTTTCCTTCAGCAGAAAAGTAAAAAATAATGCGGTTTGTATTCTAATACGTATGTGAGTCGGTAAGTAAGTAGGTAATTATGTTAGTAAATAAATAAGTACTTCCTTATGTATGTATTAAGTATGTAACTAAGCTAAATGTTGGAGATTAACACGTGTTTTCTGGATTTTTAAGTCTTGTAGTGGAAAAACATGGCACTTTTCTCTAGAGTTTGAAGACAGGCGAGAAGATGACAAACCTTCCGTCAAGAGTTATTTCACAGCTCTGATAAACAGCACAGGCTGATGTCAGTGACCCGCTGGCAGACACCCTCTCAACGGGAATGTAAACATGTGTAAACAATGTCGAGAACAGCTCTTATCAGAGCAGAGGCGGCTTTATAATGAACATACACACACAAACAAGCACAGTGACCACACTGCAAATACAAACCTGCTCAGCTGGAATGTCTGCCATGACAAAGAAGAGCATTTAAATAGTTAAAACAAGACTAATATGTGTGTGTGTGTGACTCAACGGCGCGCAGAAGGGCTCTGATGAATGAATGTGTGTGTTACGCACTCTCTTTTAGGAACAGTCTCTGAGGTTGTTATCACTCAAGAATCCCCCTCACCCCCCTGCACCTCTGTGTATACATGTTCTCCTCAGGGATCACTCTATCTCTGTGACACGAGACAATAAACATGTGTCGGGAAAACATTCTTGAGCAGATAAACTGAAGCCGCAGTGATGAAGTGAATCTCCCTGACTCCAAAATAAACAAAATTCCCAAAACTGGTGTTTTTTTTCCTGAGGCCAAAAAAAGTGACAAAGCTTCAATTAAATTCAGTCCAGCCGCAGCCTATGGTCAATTGGAAGGACATTGGGCTTGCCAATGGAGGGTCAGCAGTTCAAATGTCCCTGAGCAAGGATATTTTCTCTAATGTATAAACAGGAACAGTTCATGTAAACATAGTTTTGCAAAAACACATTTACTTGCATACATGTCATAATGTTACAAATCTGTATATTGTCATTTGCAGTAGTTATATACATGTTTTCTCGTGATTCAGGACCGTGGCGGGACTGTCAGGGTGTGCTGGAGTCAGGTGAGACCACCAGTGGGATTTACCTGCTCCGCCCACAGAGCGCTAACCGCCTAATGCAGGCCTGGTGTGATCAGAGTCAGGCTCAGGGAGGCTGGACCGTCGTCCAGAGGAGACAGGACGGGTCGGTCAACTTTTTCAGGACGTGGGAGCAGTACAAGGTGATTTCACCCATTAAGAATGACACACTTCCCCTTTACCGAGGAGCCAAACAGGGCCTTCCCTCTTTCCTTCCTTTTATTTGCTTTAACAATTGTACCTTTAGCTATCTTGCTACGCCGATGTCCAATCCAGCTGCCTCTCTCCCCGTGGTTCTCAGTATTTTTGATGAATTTGGATCCTATTCAGGTTATAAACTTAATTTCCACAAAAACTCTCTGGCCAAAAGTATTCCCCTTTAAGTATGCTACAGATGGATTTAAATATTTGGGGGTGTTTATAACTAATCCGAGAAACACTGGTCTCTCTGGTGTTTTACAGCAAGGTTTTGGAAACCTGGACGGAGAGTACTGGCTCGGCCTGGAGCATCTCTACTGGCTGACCAAACAGGCTAACTACAAGCTGCGGGTGGCTCTGGAGGACTGGCAGGGCCGCCACGTGTTTGCCGAGTATGACAGCTTCCGCCTGGAGCCGGAGACTGACTGGTACCGGCTGCGGCTGGGACAGTACCACGGCAACGCGGGGGACTCGCTCTCGTGGCACAACAACAAGGCCTTCACCACTCTGGACCGAGACAAGGACAGCTACACAGGTTTACTCAGCTTCTGTTTTGGTGTCTGTCGCTGTTTGCAAAGTGTCTTGATTCCAGAAGGATTCTTCTGATTGGAATTAACAAGTCCATCGTTTACATGGACACAATAATGAATTGATTGTGACACGATCAGCCAAAAGAGACGATTTCCTCCACGTCTGTGTGACTCTTTCTCCCAAACAAACTCAGTTGCTTTCACAATCTTTTCACAAGTCCTGATTCTAAAATGTGGTGCTGAGTATTTCTTTCTCTGTGAAGCCCCAATCAATTTCAACTTTATTCTCATAAAATTACAACTTTTTTCTCATAATATTAAAACTTTATTCTTGAAAGATTACGACTTTATTCTCAAAATATTACAACTTTATTCTCGATATTTTACAAATTTTGTTCTCGAAATATTACGACTTTATTCTCATGATGTTACGACTTTATTCTCATGATGTTACGACTTTATTCTCATAAAATTACGACTTTATTCTCGTAAGACTTTATTCTTGAAAGATTACGACTTTATTCCCAAAATATTACAACTTTATTCTCGATATTTTACAACTTTATTCTCGAAATATTACGACTTTATTCTCATAAAATGATGACTTTATTCTCATAAAATGATGACTTTATTCTCATAAAATTACGACTTAATTCTCATAATATTATGACTTTATTCTCATAATATTGCTACTTTATTCTCATAATATTATGACTTTATTCTCATGATGTTACGACTTTATTCTCATAAAATTACGACTTTATTCTCGTAAGACTTTATTCTTGAAAGATTACAACTTTATTCTCAAAATATTACAACTTTATTCTCGATATTTTACAACTTTATTCTCGAAATATTACGACTTTATTCTCATAAAATGATGACTTTATTCTCATAATATTGCGACTTTATTCTCATAATATTATGACTTTATTCTCATGATGTTACGACTTTATTCTCATAAAATTACGACTTTATTCTCGTAAGACTTTATTCTTGAAAGATTACGACTTTATTCTCATAATATTATGACTTTATTCTCATAAAATGACGGCTTTATTCTCATAATATTGCAACTTTATTCTCATAATATTATGACTTTATTCTCATATTAACACTTTATTTATTGGGACTTTATTCTTTTCATGTTCACGTTTCAGAACGTGGTGAACTGATATTAAATGGAACGCAGCAATATTTCCACACATAAATGAAGGCATAAAACATGTCCTCCAGACCTTCCGCAACTGATTCGTGCTGCATGGGAGGGGAAAAACAAAAGCAAATTGGGTCCCTTGCACCATGCGGTGTGCAGTTAATGCAGCTTCTGTTGTCATAGTGACTTTTCCTGTGACTCACTGCTTGTTATCTTCTTCTTGTCTGTTGCCAGGCAACTGTGCGCACTACCAGAAGGGAGGCTGGTGGTACCACATGTGTGCTCACTCCAACCTGAACGGCGTGTGGTACCGAGGCGGACACTACCGCAGCCGCTACCAGGACGGGGTCTACTGGGCCGAGTTCCACGGGGGGTCGTACTCGCTGAAGCAAGTTTCCATGATGATAAAACCTGTATAACATAGAGCTGTGATGTCTGTTTAATAAAAATGTGTCTTTACATGGTGACTGAAAGCCACTCAGTGTCACGTGTATCGACTAACATTTGTTAGTGGGGGGAAGTTACCGTCTTTGTTTTGCAATTTCCTGACGACATTTTCCAATTTGCCAAGTACTTTTTTTTTTTTTTTTTAAATAAAACTGTACCAAATTAGCTGGTGTATGAGAGTTATTTTGTTTTGTTTGAAAAGACACACAGTGATTGCTCAAAATGAGCGGCACCGTTTGGACAGTTAGTAATTAGTTGTCTCCGTCCTCAGAGATCCTGGGACAAACGTACTCCCTGGGGACAAGGAAGGAGGTGGAAGACATTTCAGTTTTTACTTAAAATTAAGCCGCAACCTGAATTTATTTGCTTTTGAAACGAGACCAAGACATTTGGAAGAAGACGCTCATTAACGTGAGCGTCTAATGATGTGATTTTTAAAATCTGTGCATCCTGGAAGATTTTTTATTTATTTTTTTTAACCTCAAAGCGAAGACGTCCAAAACACTCTCCGGGTTCCACGGTGAGTAATGAATGATCTCTCTATACAATATCCTCTTCTTTAATATAAATACCCTTGAACTGGTCATTATACTATACATATACAGTATATACTCAGTTGGTTCCAGGAATCATGTGACCTTCTCCTGCAGGTTGTGTCAAAATAAGACGTTCAAAATGTGGATTTCTACAGTTTTTCAATGAGAACATTGCAGATGTTTGTCGGTGTCGACTTGTATGGACTCATGTTTATGGTATTGACCGTGGCTGGATGAGGTTGGATGAGGTTGGATGTGGTTGGATGTGGAGCTGACCCGTCTGTTGACTGTGAGATGGAGGTGTGTGTTGACACTGGCTGGATTGTGTTGACTGTTCACCCATCACTGTTGACCTCCAGCCAGTGGAGGAAACGTGTGTGTGTGTGTGTGTGTGTGTGTGCTCTGACTTTGTGAGGAAACATCTGGTGAAGAACCCACAACACACACACACACACACACACACACACACACACACACGAGCACACCAAAGTGTGTGTTTTTGTATGAAAGTGTCATAAATGTTCCTAAACAACTTATCCTCACTCTACTACTATTATTATTAAGGCTACTATTATGGTTACATTTCATTTCATTCAATCATTTTAATTATACGTGTAAAAATACATTTTAAGTTACATTTCTATTATTAAATATGAAACAATATAGATATTAATCTAAACTATTCTAACAACTGGAAATCCTTTTTAAAACACTTAATGTTTTAATTATTTAAATATGTTTAGTGATACAATATATAGTTTGCATTTGCTTTTACTGTATTAACATGTTTTTGATAAAATGATTTAATATAAGCATGTTTTCTTCTGTAAATTTAAATTACATTATAAGTTATTAATAGTTAAAAGTTGTTTTTTTTTTAAAGTAAAAAAAAAATATTTTGGGGTGTTGCCGTTTTATAAGAGATAATTTTTCTGACGTCATCAGTGGGTAGATTATTACCAAAATTGAATGAACTCAAACTTCGGTGATCGCCTACCCATCATACATTTGTTTAAACTGATCTGTCAAAAACTGTAGACAGGAAGTTGAAGGACACACACCAGTGAAAACATAACGTCCTTGGTGGACGTAACAATGTCATTGTCCTTCCTGCAGTTCTTCTAACCGTGTCCTCTCCTTCACGTCTAAGGTGTCTTCACACAAATTCATGGAGAAGACACTGACCATAGGTCTGACTCTTTTTCTCACACTCTGCGTGGACGTCCCAGCAGCTGGAGGACGGAAGGATGGAGCGGACGTGGACAACAGTCAGAAACGTTCATCGCGATCCTCGGGTACACATGGAGGCCGCTGCTCCTACACCTTCATCGTCCCACAGCAGAAGCTGACTGGAGCTCTGTGTCTCAACACGCAGTCCGCTGCCGCAAACGCCTTCAACCAGTCTGAGGTGGCAGTGCTGCGGGCGGAGCTCAGGAGACAGCAGGAGCAGCTGGAGAAACTGCGGGGTCAACTGGACCAGGAGGGGGCCCTCGTCATGGAGGTACGAGCCCTGCGCAAGGAGAGCAACACCATGAATTCTCGCATCACCCAGCTCTACGCGCAGCTGCTGAACGAAGTCATCAACAAGAAGGACCAGGCCCTTGAGCAGCGGAGGGTGGAGAACCTCCTGTTGAACGCCTCTACACAGGTGAGTGGAGACCTCCATCCATCCTTCTTCTACCGCTTTATCCTCCACATGAGGGTCGCGGGGTCCCATCACAGGACATTCACTCTCACATTCACACCAATCAATTTTGGGCTGTCCCACTTTGCCTACTCCTGAGTGCAGACTGCTGATGTTTGATTCATGTCCAACTGCTAATCTGTGCTGCCTGGTCCCAGTTCTTAATGTTGCTGGTGAACATCCCTTCACCCTTTCCTTCCAAGTGTGTTTGAGAACCTATGCTGCTTTTATTTAGCAATAAAAGCCCCCAGGTCCACTTTGCCTTGGACTACCAAAGTGCCTTGAAAAGCCCCTTTTCATGTCATCTTCATCAAACTCCCCCTTTGTCTCTTCTGGTCGGTGGATCATCTCAGGCACTGCAGGTGTCCAGTTATTACAGGGAGCTGGAGAAGAAATATGGAGCCCTCACGTCCATGATGAGCTCCCAGAACCAGTTCATTGCTCGCCTGGAGAAGCAGTGCCAGTGCAGGGACTCCAGCCACCAGTCCTCCGTGGTAGGGATCAAATCACAGACTCCAGATTGCGAAAGAAAAACAATGTCTCCTGGTTTTGTACAAAAGAGCTGAGGATGTTTTGTTGTTTCTGTGTCGGTTTGGACAGGTGGTGACTGAACCGCCAAAAATCCAGCCCAACGTACATCGTAATTACAGCTCTGAAGCCAACGAAATGACCAATGATGTTCAAAGGGACCAAAGTGCTCCTCCACAGCAGCAGGAAACTACAGGCAGAGTTCATTCCCTGCCCAGAACTACAGCCAACACTCCGACTGACCCCCCTTTCATTAGTTTCCCTGTCACAAAGACTCCAGGTACGTCTTTGGTCGTCTTTTAAAAGGGTTTGTAGAGAATCAATGAACTATCCAAATCATACAGAAGCAAAATGTCAAATGAGGCAGACCTTTGCAACCACTTATGCTGCAGAGGTGAGGAAATGAGGTTGATGGTTAACCATATCCTGGTTAAGAATGAGGTCATGTGTGAGAACAAATTCTGTTTTTTTTTCTTCCTATCCTTTCATCTATGTGATCTGCTGCCGGGCAGAAAAGTCTTCTTCCTCAAATACACGTACGCTTTAAAAGATGTAGACATGACACGTGTGACGCAACAAGTCAAACGGTCACATTCAGTCATGATTATACACTAAATATCATGTGTTTCCTTCAGCAGAAAAGTAAAAAATAATGCGGTTTGTATTCTAATACGTATGTGAGTCGGTAAGTAAGTAGGTAATTATGTTAGTAAATAAATAAGTACTTCCTTATGTATGTATTAAGTATGTAACTAAGCTAAATGTTGGAGATTAACACGTGTTTTCTGGATTTTTAAGTCTTGTAGTGGAAAAACATGGCACTTTTCTCTAGAGTTTGAAGACAGGCGAGAAGATGACAAACCTTCCGTCAAGAGTTATTTCACAGCTCTGATAAACAGCACAGGCTGATGTCAGTGACCCGCTGGCAGACACCCTCTCAACGGGAATGTAAACATGTGTAAACAATGTCGAGAACAGCTCTTATCAGAGCAGAGGCGGCTTTATAATGAACATACACACACAAACAAGCACAGTGACCACACTGCAAATACAAACCTGCTCAGCTGGAATGTCTGCCATGACAAAGAAGAGCATTTAAATAGTTAAAACAAGACTAATATGTGTGTGTGTGTGACTCAACGGCGCGCAGAAGGGCTCTGATGAATGAATGTGTGTGTTACGCACTCTCTTTTAGGAACAGTCTCTGAGGTTGTTATCACTCAAGAATCCCCCTCACCCCCCTGCACCTCTGTGTATACATGTTCTCCTCAGGGATCACTCTATCTCTGTGACACGAGACAATAAACATGTGTCGGGAAAACATTCTTGAGCAGATAAACTGAAGCCGCAGTGATGAAGTGAATCTCCCTGACTCCAAAATAAACAAAATTCCCAAAACTGGTGTTTTTTTTCCTGAGGCCAAAAAAAGTGACAAAGCTTCAATTAAATTCAGTCCAGCCGCAGCCTATGGTCAATTGGAAGGACATTGGGCTTGCCAATGGAGGGTCAGCAGTTCAAATGTCCCTGAGCAAGGATATTTTCTCTAATGTATAAACAGGAACAGTTCATGTAAACATAGTTTTGCAAAAACACATTTACTTGCATACATGTCATAATGTTACAAATCTGTATATTGTCATTTGCAGTAGTTATATACATGTTTTCTCGTGATTCAGGACCGTGGCGGGACTGTCAGGGTGTGCTGGAGTCAGGTGAGACCACCAGTGGGATTTACCTGCTCCGCCCACAGAGCGCTAACCGCCTAATGCAGGCCTGGTGTGATCAGAGTCAGGCTCAGGGAGGCTGGACCGTCGTCCAGAGGAGACAGGACGGGTCGGTCAACTTTTTCAGGACGTGGGAGCAGTACAAGGTGATTTCACCCATTAAGAATGACACACTTCCCCTTTACCGAGGAGCCAAACAGGGCCTTCCCTCTTTCCTTCCTTTTATTTGCTTTAACAATTGTACCTTTAGCTATCTTGCTACGCCGATGTCCAATCCAGCTGCCTCTCTCCCCGTGGTTCTCAGTATTTTTGATGAATTTGGATCCTATTCAGGTTATAAACTTAATTTCCACAAAAACTCTCTGGCCAAAAGTATTCCCCTTTAAGTATGCTACAGATGGATTTAAATATTTGGGGGTGTTTATAACTAATCCGAGAAACACTGGTCTCTCTGGTGTTTTACAGCAAGGTTTTGGAAACCTGGACGGAGAGTACTGGCTCGGCCTGGAGCATCTCTACTGGCTGACCAAACAGGCTAACTACAAGCTGCGGGTGGCTCTGGAGGACTGGCAGGGCCGCCACGTGTTTGCCGAGTATGACAGCTTCCGCCTGGAGCCGGAGACTGACTGGTACCGGCTGCGGCTGGGACAGTACCACGGCAACGCGGGGGACTCGCTCTCGTGGCACAACAACAAGGCCTTCACCACTCTGGACCGAGACAAGGACAGCTACACAGGTTTACTCAGCTTCTGTTTTGGTGTCTGTCGCTGTTTGCAAAGTGTCTTGATTCCAGAAGGATTCTTCTGATTGGAATTAACAAGTCCATCGTTTACATGGACACAATAATGAATTGATTGTGACACGATCAGCCAAAAGAGACGATTTCCTCCACGTCTGTGTGACTCTTTCTCCCAAACAAACTCAGTTGCTTTCACAATCTTTTCACAAGTCCTGATTCTAAAATGTGGTGCTGAGTATTTCTTTCTCTGTGAAGCCCCAATCAATTTCAACTTTATTCTCATAAAATTACAACTTTTTTCTCATAATATTAAAACTTTATTCTTGAAAGATTACGACTTTATTCTCAAAATATTACAACTTTATTCTCGATATTTTACAAATTTTGTTCTCGAAATATTACGACTTTATTCTCATGATGTTACGACTTTATTCTCATGATGTTACGACTTTATTCTCATAAAATTACGACTTTATTCTCGTAAGACTTTATTCTTGAAAGATTACGACTTTATTCCCAAAATATTACAACTTTATTCTCGATATTTTACAACTTTATTCTCGAAATATTACGACTTTATTCTCATAAAATGATGACTTTATTCTCATAAAATGATGACTTTATTCTCATAAAATTACGACTTAATTCTCATAATATTATGACTTTATTCTCATAATATTGCTACTTTATTCTCATAATATTATGACTTTATTCTCATGATGTTACGACTTTATTCTCATAAAATTACGACTTTATTCTCGTAAGACTTTATTCTTGAAAGATTACAACTTTATTCTCAAAATATTACAACTTTATTCTCGATATTTTACAACTTTATTCTCGAAATATTACGACTTTATTCTCATAAAATGATGACTTTATTCTCATAATATTGCGACTTTATTCTCATAATATTATGACTTTATTCTCATGATGTTACGACTTTATTCTCATAAAATTACGACTTTATTCTCGTAAGACTTTATTCTTGAAAGATTACGACTTTATTCTCATAATATTATGACTTTATTCTCATAAAATGACGGCTTTATTCTCATAATATTGCAACTTTATTCTCATAATATTATGACTTTATTCTCATATTAACACTTTATTTATTGGGACTTTATTCTTTTCATGTTCACGTTTCAGAACGTGGTGAACTGATATTAAATGGAACGCAGCAATATTTCCACACATAAATGAAGGCATAAAACATGTCCTCCAGACCTTCCGCAACTGATTCGTGCTGCATGGGAGGGGAAAAACAAAAGCAAATTGGGTCCCTTGCACCATGCGGTGTGCAGTTAATGCAGCTTCTGTTGTCATAGTGACTTTTCCTGTGACTCACTGCTTGTTATCTTCTTCTTGTCTGTTGCCAGGCAACTGTGCGCACTACCAGAAGGGAGGCTGGTGGTACCACATGTGTGCTCACTCCAACCTGAACGGCGTGTGGTACCGAGGCGGACACTACCGCAGCCGCTACCAGGACGGGGTCTACTGGGCCGAGTTCCACGGGGGGTCGTACTCGCTGAAGCAAGTTTCCATGATGATAAAACCTGTATAACATAGAGCTGTGATGTCTGTTTAATAAAAATGTGTCTTTACATGGTGACTGAAAGCCACTCAGTGTCACGTGTATCGACTAACATTTGTTAGTGGGGGGAAGTTACCGTCTTTGTTTTGCAATTTCCTGACGACATTTTCCAATTTGCCAAGTACTTTTTTTTTTTTTTTTAAATAAAACTGTACCAAATTAGCTGGTGTATGAGAGTTATTTTGTTTTGTTTGAAAAGACACACAGTGATTGCTCAAAATGAGTGAGGAGGGAAAATGCCACCAACGGTTACTGCCCATAAGAGTTGTGGTTGTCATGTCATGATTTTGCGGTTTCCTGTCAACTGGGGCGTTGAACTTCCCCTTGAATTCCCTCCTATGCTTTTCTCTTGCTATTGCTCATCTAACTGTGTGCTACAGGGTCAGTGTCATCAGAGCCAGAATCAGTCAAGTCCAGGTGCTGGAGCTGGACGTCCTCTGGACTATCCTGAGACGCACTTCCCTTCCTCCTCCTTCCCGCCAACACCACGCTGCCTCTCAGGATGCTGCATCTTCTCATGCTCGCGTTGTTTCTCGGCGGTGAGTGACACTGATGCTTCACATGCAGCACCTCGTGTGTCAGACTGTTAGGTGTTACATGTTGTCGTAGGAATAAACTGAAAACAATAAAAACCTTACAATAAAATTACCCTTTTATTGTAAATTCAGATTTAGGGTAGGTTATTTGTAAACATAGCGGTTTTTGCACATTGATAGTATGCCCATAATATGTCACTATTGCTATTCTTACAAGTTTTATTATTTTAAGTGTTAAAGATTAGCATTAATTAATTTATTTATTTTTACAATGAGGCAGTTTGAATTGGTTATGACCCATAATAGTAATTAGCCATTTTTAAGTGAGGAAGGTATAAAATGGTGGCTGATGGAGGAGACAAAGTAACCAATCGAGGTCTGATGCTTCACAGTATGGATACATAGGATCTCACTATTTGGCATGTAGAAAAAACATTATTAACTTATCTTTATTCAGTTATTTACAGGCATTAATAACCTAAATAATAACATATGAATAAACTATTTGTAGATTTATAAGTGTAGTTTTATTGCAAAGAAGTCATGACAGTAGTAAACGGATATTGCCAAATAGTGAGACAGTATGGATGTATAAAAACCATCAGAATGTATTCTGTATTCCTTATTATTATTGTTATTCTTTATTCAATCATTTAAACAGGTTTTAATGACCTAAATGAATGACCTATTCATAGATCACTGATTAGGGTATTATTGCAGTACTATTGCAAGGTAGTGCCTAAATGATTTGTCAAATAGTGAGACAGTATCAGTCTGTAAAACCATCATGACTTATCTTAATCCAATTATTTAGACCTATTTATAAGCCATTTATAAGTTAAGTTTTTAAGCAAAATAGTAGTGATGGAAGTAAAACGATTCTTGTCAAATAGTGAGACTGCAGCAATGTGTAAAAACCATTGTAACTTGTCTTTATTTTATTATTTACAAGAATTCACCTGAGTAAGAACCTATTTTTTCTTCGTTTATAGATCATTTGTAAGGGTACGCTAAGTAGTATCAATGGTAGTAAAAGGATCTTGCCAAGTAGTGAGACAACATCAATGTTTAAAAACCATCATAAATGTATTTTATTTTATTATTTACAAGTGTTTACGTCCTAATTAATAACCTATGTATAAACCATGTGTAGATCTTTTATAAGGGCAAAAACGTAGTGACAGTAAAAGGATTCTTTATTAGTGTTATTGAACAAGCAATACATTATGTCGTGCACTGTGTTTTAAAAACCAGAGAGAAACACAGAAAAAATGACGGCTGTAAATAAAACTATGAGCCTCAAAGAGGGAGTGGAAGGTGTGATAATGTGGCCAAATGATCTGCTGCTCACTGTTTGACGTGATGTGTGAAGCAAGTGTGAAGCGGTTTGCAGCAGCTTTTTCTGAACGGAAACTCACTTTCTACACGTGGAAGTTGCTGTCAAAGTTTAAAGCAACAGAGTGAAACTTTTACAACGTCTGTAACCAGGAAATTCTGGGTCTGCACGGTCTGCTAATTCATTGTCTTAAATCTAGCCTGAAAACAGTACCTGTTTGCCACTGCGTTTGAATATGAATGAATGAATGAATGAATGAATGAATGAGGCTTATTTATGGTTGTTTTTCTGTTTTGTTTTGTTTTTTTTGTCCATCGACAGACGTGGACAGCACATGTTCTGAATCCAAAACAACTCTCAGACTGGTTCCACTTGAGGTCTTAGAAGAATATGGCGGGGAGGTATTGGTGAACTGCACCAGTGAAGATGGAATCCATGATTGGATGTACTGGAAGCACGGAAACAGAAAGTCCAACTTGACAGAGGAGGATTTCACCTCCTGGACACTGTCTCTGTCCGAGTGGAACGTGACGACGGCCAAGTGCATCCTGATGCTCCCCGGCGGGATTGAATGCAGCGAAGACCTCGAAATCACTCTGTACAGTAAGTTTACCTGCAAATAAATACAAACACAGCACAGAGTCGTGGTTTTTGTATCTTTATTGTCATACCATGTAATATATATGAAGAAAAGTATATAAATACACATATTTATACTGTAGATATATATATAGTATATTTAATATACTATATATATACACACTTATATATGTACAATATATATACACACTTATATTATACAATATAACAACTGTATATTAACATGCATACAATATAAATACACTGAATATACACACATACAGCATGAATATGCATAGATGCAGTATAAATATACTTTATACACACACACAGTGTGAATATACTGTATACACACATATACATACACACAGATACAATATAAGTATACTCTGTACATATACACATATAAATATGCTATACACACAAATATACTAATATACAATACAAATATAATGTACACACGCACACATTTATACTAATATACAATATAAATATACTGTGTATACACACACATACGTATACACAGTACATATATACATACATACATACAGTGTTATATATATATATACATACATATATATACATGTATTCAGACTCTTAAATTGATTTCCTGAATGGCATGTCATAATAAATATATGTGTGTATATATATATATATGTATACACAATATCCTGTATATACTGTACATATACAAACATATATATATATATATATATATATATACTCATACACAATATCCTGTATATACTGTGCATACAAATATATACTATAGAAATACACAGTATATACTCCTGTATAAGTATATATACCCAGCATATACTCATTTGTGCACATATACAGTATGACTATACTATCTACATTAAAACATTGAATTAATATAACATGCTTCGTGTTATCACAGATGTTCTGTTACAGGAAGAGAATAACGTTCCTGAAGAAGCAAATACACATTGAGCTCATAATTAAACGAAGAGTTGCAGAGTTGGTGATCTGTGGCGTCTGCTTTTGTTTCCGCTCTGACAGAGAATCCAGACTCGGTCACCTTGTACCCCACACAGTACGTCAACAACCTGGTGGAGGGCACGCTGTACGAGCTGCAGTGTGACATCGTCGAGGTGGCTCCCATCCAGAATCTTACCATCCGCTGGTACAAGGACAATCAGGTGGTGAGGACAGAGACCTTCACCTCCAACACAACCAGAACACCTGTGAGCGAGTCATCCCTCTTCACGGTCAACATCAGCAGAGAAGACGACGGAGCCGGGTTCAGATGTGAGGCTCAGCTGAACTTTGGGCCTCACAGATCGGAACAACCTGTTCTTTCTGAGCTGCACGTTATTTCCGTGTACTGTGAGTAAATATTCTCTTGTTTGTTTGTTTGTTTTTCATTTCTTTATCAAATTTTCAATCTTCACAATTACGGTAAATGGTCTGTATTTACAGTATGTAGCACTTTTCTGGTCTTGATGGCCACTCAGAGCTGCATTACTCGACAGTTTTTGCCACATTTCACCCATTAACACATTCTCAGGAGCAACATGGCGTTAAAAGTACAAGTATGTTACCAGAAAATTACTCTGGTAGAAGTTGAAGTCACTTTTTTATAATATTACTTTAGTAAAAGTCTTAAAGTACATAACATTTACTGTACTTCAGTATCATTAGGTACTTAGAAGTAAAAGTATTAAAAAAGTGAGTAGTCAGGATTGAGCAATGGTGGCTCAGTATAGTGACGCAAAACTCAGTCAACAATGTAAATCCGTTAAAATATTAGTCCACACGTGTAGCTATGCTCTCTGCGCGCGAGAGGAAAAAACCTGCTTGCACAAGGAGAAATCTTTAAGCTGTAACTCGTTTCTACCAAATAAAATCAGAAGAAGAAGAAGACATGTTGGTATTATGGTCTGTATTTATATAGCGCTTTTCTAGTCTTGATGAGCTGCTTTACACTAAGTGTCTTGTCTTCTTCTTCATCTTCCTCCTCAGATGCTCCTGAGCTCAACGGCACGGCCGATGAAGGTGTCCACGTGGTCCAGGGCGGTAACATCACTCTGGCCTGCGACGCTAAGGGAAACCCCCCTCCTGACTTTCGCTGGACCCGCGACGGAGTGAATATGACGGAAGACAAAAGCTACGTCAACGTTAGTCAAGTGAACACCAACGTGACTTACGTGTGCACCGCTACCAACCGCGTGGGAACAACTACCAAGCGCATACATGTGTATGTGAGAGAAGATGTCGTGGAAGCGCCTGCTGATGCCGTGACCCCACCTGAACCTCCAATTGGTAATTTTTCATGAATAGAAAAAAAACAAGTTTGGTTCTTGTTTATGCTGATAAAATTTTATATTTTTATATATTTTTAAAATTTAAAATATGCTGATTTTTTTTTTGATTTTTTTTTATAGATTGCTCCTTGAAGGTGCCTGATAAAGTGGTGGTGAGGTTTGGAGACCCACTTTCAATCGACTGTGTCACGACAGCCACAGATGTGTTTAGAATGTCCTGGAAAGAGTCAAATGTACTCAGGTTTCACATATCCCCAACTGCCACCTGGAAGATGGAGAAAGTGGAGGACTGGAACATAAAACCTGAATGCCAGGTTTCTCTAACGAGTGGCCACGTGTGTTCAGCAACGCCGGCCATCACGGTCTATAGTGAGTACAAGGGGATTTATTCATTCATTCATTCATTCATTATGTACCACCTCCACATGAGGGTTGTGAGGGGCTGCAGCCAATCCCAGCTGACACAGGGTGAACAGGTTGGCAGTCCATCGCTGGGTGAACACGCAGAGATGAACGACCATTCACTCGCTCTCTCTTTGACATCGTTTACTTGGTAGGCGGGGCGTGGGCCGTGCCTGGTGGTGACAACAAACAAATGCATCGATAGCGACACAACAGACAACAGTGGAGGACGTCCAGCAGCTCTTTTTCGTCCTGCTCGGTTTGTCTCAGGAAGAGGTCAAGCGTTGTATAAGAATAGACTGCAGGAGAATAGACCTCCATGGGATATTTTACACCGATCTTCAAAGAATGAAGCTGTCCTCTAACTGAAACGTAACCATGGCTCATTTTACTCAACCCCTGAATATGACCCATAGGTACGGTTTTTAGCGCATCGGTATTCTTAACTGCGAACAAGTGTTACTGAGTTTAGGGTAAGGGCTAAAAAATAGACGAGTCACAGACAATAATTTAAAAAACAACAGTGTGTGTGAAAGACAAACACGTGCTGATCACACCAAAGTGCAACGCTTTAACCACTAAGGGAACTGCCAGTGGAAACCTCATTGAAGCTACTTGATTACGACAAACCCAAGGCACCAGATTGCTGTTATTTATACTACCACTAGGGGGCACCTCGTAATTCCTGCATGCAACCCATAGTTAACTCTCCAAAGAATTGGAATGGTTGGGGCTGATTATTTTGGTACTATTCCAAATGGAAACGTAAAGAAATTGGAGCCATACTGTGCCGAACTGAACTGTACACAGCTTTAGTGCACATATGGGCAACAGACGGTCCTGGGGACGGATTTTTTGGGCCCACAAACCAGTTTTGTCTGGCCCACTACATCCTCACAGGTGACCTAAATTTTGACTCTTGCTCAGCTCAGGTGACAGATGAATGTCGTGATGTTAGCAGCTAAGATGAGAAACAGAAAACCGAGTGTGCATCTAATTATATTTACACAAGAAGTTGTTTCAGTGACTGATGTGGTAAAACATAAAGAGTCGTGGAGTGCTATAAAAAAAAGTTACTGCAAAATACACATCAAACATTTCAGTGTCTCCACAGCCAGACTTTAATTTTGAAAGTCACAGGAAAAGGAAACATATTTTACAGCATTTACAACATTAGTATGCACGTGACATATAAATATGGGTTTAATGATCATTGTTTCTTTAAATCCTTTTTTTTGTGGCCTTTCACTTTGTGGTCCAAACCTTATCTGCGTGTTTTATGGACTGTGGGAAGAAACCGGAGAACCCGGAGAAAGAAACCCGGTATATATATATATATACATATATAATTATAATATATAATATAGATAATATAATATATAATTGAGAAATGCATTTGTTCTTTGTTCTTCATTTAAAGTATCATGCGTTTGCTTCATCGCTTCTTCTGTCAAAGGACTTCTTCTTCTTGGTGTCATTTTTATGTAGAATTGAAATTCATCCTTATACACAACCAACAGATTTGTGAATGTATATGTACAACATTAGGATTATCATAACCTTCCTGTTCCTTTGCTTAATCCACAGAGACTCCAGACGTCGTGTCACTGTCTGCGAACGCCGATGGTCTGATGGTGGAGGACACTGTGAACCTCCTCACATGTCACATCGTCAACGTGGCTCCCGTGCAGAATCTCACAGTGACGTTGTACCGAGGAAACAAAACAGTGAGCACACGGGGGTTCAACTCCACCATGGCGACTCCAGCCAACGTGTCCACAGACTTCTCATTGATTCCTGTGAGAGACGACGATGGAGCTCAGTACAGATGCAGCGCTGAGCTGCACCTCGGGCAACAAACTGTTCCCGCGACGTCCTCAGAACCGTACACGGCTGTCGTTCACTGTGAGTTTAACGCACTGAACATTTGCATTCAGTTATCTGAAAATCGAATTTTCTTATTCTATTTATGTTATCCTCTATAGTGGTTCTAGTCTCTTCCTTCCTCCCTTCCTCCTGAAAAATTAACCTTCACTTCCTTTGCACACATCAGTCTTAACTCCTCCTCTTCCTTCTCTTCACCGTCTGAATCATCAGAACAGACATGTCATGTTCTGTTTTCCTGCTGTTTACCTGCAGATAAGCCATTGATGAATCATTGTCCAGCCGGTTTCTCTGGTCTGGAGGGCACCTTCAGCTTGGACACGTTGCAGTGCCAAGCTGAAGGCAATCCTCCGCCGACCGTTCGCTGGTACTATCGGGGAAGACCAGTCAATGCGTCTGCGGCGCTCACCAGGGATCACTCAGGAACATACATGGTAGAGCTACTCAGCAGCGTTGGCAGGAACAACAGGACGGTGGATATCACAGTTGAGTGTGAGTACATCGTTCCTGGTCGGGTCTGGATTTGTACATCTGCATCACTTTAGTCCAGCATTGACTCGATTTTGTCCCGACTGGTCAGCAAATAATCTTTAAAAATCAAGATTTCTCTATCAGTAAGATAATAATGATGTTCTATTTATAAATAAACACACATCATTATTTTAGAGGACACATATGAACATGTTTTAGTTCAGATTTGTTTCTCCATAAGCAAAGAATTTATCGTACATGGGATCATTCTCACAGCCCAGTTTGAGGCCCATCTGCGGTTCCTCCAAGGACCACTAGTGGGTTGCAACCCACACTTTGGGAAGTACTACATTACAGCACAGATTAACACGTCATTTTATGCATCGATAAGGTTCTTTAGGTCTTCTTCTACATGTTCACTTTTTCGCCAGAATCTTGACGCAAAACCAAACTAATCCCACAGCTTTGTGTTCCATCGGCAACTGGAAGTGAAGACAAAAGAGGAATTAACTGAAAACGTAGAAGTGTTTGTACCAGTAGTGGCAAACCGTCTTGCAATTCTAGGGTAACTGTTGATGGAAATTTCTGGAACAAACCATATGTCTTTACTAACCTTTCTGTGTAACTATGGTGAAGAAATTCACAATAAACCCCAAACATTACCTACAGGAAATGAACGAGAACACGTTCAAAATATCCTCTAAGAAATGTTCTAGTTCTAATTCTGACGTCTTAAATCTTCACACCTTGTCCACAGATGGTCCCCTGTTCACCTGTGACTCTCAGTATAGGGTTAAAGAGCATGATAAAGTCCAGAGAATGTGTGACCCAGAGGGGGCGCCCACACCCACCATCAGGTGGTTTAAAGGCGGAAACGAGATTGGTCCACCTCAGCACTGGACGAAGCAAGACAGCGGGGTCTATGACCTCAAAGCAGAGAACCAGCACGGAACAGCCAACCACACACTGTCTCTGGATGTCTGGTGTAAGTTTGAATTCTCCCCAATAGGAATCTAACTTTCTTTTGTTATTTTTTTGTGACAGAGTATATATATATATATGTATATATATATATATATACATATATATACATATATATGTGTATATATATATATATACATATACATATACATATATATTCAGATTGTGAGTGAATGTGAGTGACTTTTATTTATGTATATACTGTATGTATAAAAAATATATAAAAAATAAAAGTCACCCACTTCACATGTTGCCCTAACCCTTTTCCATATCCATTAGACAAAGCAAAATGCGATGAAATAACAATGAAAATAGAACAGCAATTTGACAGTCGGTATGGTTGATTATTATGATTATTTGAATCACAATAGAGTTTTTTTTTTTTTTAATATTTCTATTGAGAATGAACTAAAAATATAAATAAAATACATTTCTCTCTGTTGTTTTTACACACAGTGAAGATTTGATGGCGATATTAAGCAAAATACAAAGACGTTTAATAAAAATAAAACTGATTTTCACCTACAGAAATTTCACGATTAAATTATTAAACCCTTGTTTTTGTGCTGACAGACAATTATATCTTTATTTTTACATTTCCTTTTCCACTACCTTGACTGTCCCTGAATGTGTTTCAAACATAAAGACTTAAACATTCAGTATGTTTGTATATGAAGAGTCGATTTGTTGGTCGCCTGTACACAGCTCTTTATTTATTTTTGTTAACATGCCCTCTTTGTTAAAATCCACAGTTGCTCCTGAGATTAAGGAGGAAAACGTCAGTATGGAGTTCACCCCCGGTGAGAATGTGACTTTGGACTGCCATGCTGAGGGAAACCCCGTCCCTAAGGTCCTGTGGAAGAACACCGCTGCTGTGAATGTGATGCAGACCACTGGAGGGCACCATGGGAGCATTAGAGTGACAGTAGCCACGTCTACCAATGCTGGTGTTTACATCTGCGTTGCCACGAATGAAGTTGGGACTGTGTCAAGATCTGTCACACTGCTGATGAAAGGTCACTGATATTGATCCCATGGTGTTGCCATGCAGATGTTGAAATACAAAATAATAAATATTCCAGAAGTTAAAATGTTATTTATTGTTTTCTTATTTCTTTGTCTTACAGGCCAGGCATTTGGACGCAGATTATCTTTCATCCTATGGCCGCTGCTCGTCATTTTCATCATCTTGTTCTTCATCGTCCTGTTCATGCTCTGCAGATGTAGGAAAAAACACGGACAGTACAGCTTTATTGCCGACCAAGATATTCCCTTGATGACAAAGTCTGATGGGAGGAAAGTTTAGGATTATTTACTATCTGCTGATTATGGTAAGATTAAATCACCTCTGGGACAAAAAACTAAAAAATGGCATGCATTTTCTGTATTTTATTTTTTTTCTTCTTTTTAAATGGTACTGTCCCAGTGTTACAGGGGCGTTTTAACAAACTTTGGGGACCTGTATTAAACCAAACTAAAGCAAGCTTGTGGCATCAGGGTTTCCAACCATGGTGTCACTGGAGTTTTCTGTTCATAGCTGAAGATGCATCTCACAATATTGTCATTGCTACAAAACAAATAATCCTCTAATCTCAGGTGGCCTCATATTAGCTTGGGGCCTAATCTGTTTCAATGTCCCTTGCTCTATAGATGTAGAAATGCCTTCTGGGAAGATTACCAAAAATATTTTTCAAGCACAAGTCATGTTTATCGCTGTATACATTTTTTCTGTTGTTTTGTTTTACTTGAGATTAGCATCTTTTTATGAAATTGTCATTGACCTTTTTACTACAGCCTCGGTCACTCTGTACATTTCGATTTACGTCAAACTACGGTTGTAGCTTGTCTTCAGTTAACTGGACAAGGCTGCTCCTTTTCCTAGTATCCAAGCACTGGCATGGGACAGATGTATTTAATGAAACATGAACCTTTTAGCTAGTATTCGGTGTTTCGTGATGTCACGGATGATGACAGCTTCAGCTAGCAGCTAATCGTTAGCACGTCGATTGCCATTCCGGGTCCTTCTACCGTCCAGTAACTTCAAAATATTTCTGTGTCAATCCAGCCTGGTGTTGACCCAGTGTTGATTAAAATTGGATGAGCACATCTTTGAACACCTTTTCTGTCAAAACACACTGTTTTTTTGTGTCTTTTTTTCTGTTTTTGGGCTGAATTTATTGTCAGCTTTACTATCTTGCGTTGCTATGCAGTTCAATTGGACTCCTGCTCTTGTCCCAGTATGCAAGCACTAGTGGGGAAATTATTTTTTGAATGAGTGTCCTTGAAAAGCATGCTTAGCATGTGGCTAATCGTTAGCATGTCCAATCTGAGTCACCGTACCCTCTATTTACTTGATAAATATCCAATTCAGCATACATTTGGTCTAAAACATCTTCATGTTTTTAATCTGTGAGCCAGCTTCTTATATTATTTACGTGTCAAAGCCTTGGGGAGGGGGCGGGAACTGTGGAGCATACAGTATTATGCAGTATTTTGACTCCAAGTCACATGATGTGGGTTGGTTAGTCCATCTTTAACAAAATTCTTTAGTTAGTACTGTATCCTTTCGATTTAAGTCAAATTTTAGTTGGACAAATGCAATAACCAATTTTTTTTTAAATGTCTGAATGTGTGGAAACACATTTATTTATAGAGCATATTTTAAAAACAACCAAGATTGACCAAAGTGCTGTACAGAGGCATAGAACAATACAGAGCATAGTACAAATACATGAAAGCAAAAAAAACAAAAACCCTGAGCAAGGTTTCCATTGTTAATTGGACGCATTAATCAATCCATTTTGCATCACAAATACATTTATACTGTGAACTAGTTATGGTTCCATTTCAAAACAAACTTTTATTGTGAAACTAAGTGAAATATCAACATAAATATTGTTATTTCAATGTCTTTTTGACTTTTTCCTCACCTCGCTGACCCCCAACTGACCAGACTAGACACTCAGTGGCCCACCAAATTGGGAACCTCTTCATCTCTGACTGTGTGACTACTTTCATTATCTGTATGATTTCACAGTATTGACGTGACTGGATCTGCTCTTGGATGTGAGAAAACAATCATCAATAAAACAATAAATAAACATCACATTAAAAGTTATCTTAATTCCACACTGAAGGCAATGAATGTGAGATTTGCTGCAGAAGCAAAACAGGCTTTTCACATGTTAATTATGAGTCACTGGCGAAAATGAATGACTCAGTGTGAACTGGTCAATCTGGCAGCATCACGCCGCTCCATGCTGGGGAATTGTCGCGGCTGATCACAGCTCAATATCTCGCTCGTGGGCACCTCAGCGGGATGACATTACGAAACATTGTTAAAAAAATATAATTAACGCTGCGGCTGCTTTTTCCTAAAACAGCTACACTTTTGTAGCCCTTTATGATGTTGACATGCGTGACCTTTTCATACACAGCTCACAGCACTTTACGAGACGGCAGGCAGCTCCCCCTGGCTGTTACCAGTGTATTAATACCACGGTAGAACATGGTGGAAATATTCTGGCTGTTCTGTCAAAAAACTATATTCTCATCATAAAACTATGCAAAAAAAAGTAGGCCATATGTCATGTTGGAGGAAAAATATCAGGCTCATACACAAATTATGGATGCAATTATCTTTAGCCCACATTTAAGGCAGTTTAAAGGATTCAGTCTTGTTTGTCAGAGGGGTTTTTGTCTTTGGATTTCTTCCAAAACGATAAATGAAATTGTTTTTGTCACTGCCAGAAATGATTCAGTCTCTCAAATATAATTTAAAATATTGCTGTTTTAATGTTGAAAGTGTAGGCTTCACTTGAGAATGAACCAAAATGCACTCAAAAGATTTAGGGCGGTTCTTAATCTGAGTTGACCTGAGCTCACTTTTATCACATTGTTGGATTTAGCGAGGTCAGGAACCTGGGAATTTAAATGGGAATTTGTCAAACTTGATGCTAAAGTACTTCATTTCCTGAATGTATTTTCTCATTTCTTGATTTTAAGTGTAAAATTAAAAAGGCTTGGTGTTTGTAGACTTAAGGCCCTGGTATACTTCCGTTCACATGCTGTGTGCATTGCATATCGCAGACTCGTGCGTCAGGCTCCTGTAGTATCCCACTTCACCATCGGGTGGCTCGCAGCACGCAGAAGTATACCACAGGTGATATTTTCTCATTTCTCCCCTCTTGCGTGGCATAGATCTGGTTACATTGCCATTTAAAAATGACAATTGTGACAATGAAAATGATTTCACTTCACCAGGCCCCTCGTGTGATAAAGTTTGCATATCGTTGCTTTAATATGTTTCAACCATGGGATTTTGCTCACAGTCTTTTACAACAAAATGAAAAACCAGGACACAATTACACACACAAAATAAAACAAAATAAAATAATTCAACATGTTCGTAAGGGTACACTTTGTGTGCTTTATTTTGAAAACCTCGCGTAGGTGGACCACGTCCAGTCCAGTCTGATGTGTGGCTCACTTCAGTGCACTGGCCCTTTAAGGTTTAGGATTTGGGAGTGACGCGTACACGAGAGTCAGTTTATCCCTCTGTGCTTCGCTATGAGAAAAAAAATACTTGGACTAACTCGAGCAGCCACTGCCAGCGTCCGTTAATCAGCTAACTATGACGCGGGTTTACATTTTCTTTTGAATGGAGTAGAACCGGAATGTGTAGTGGTAGTGAGTGATCTATCAGGCCGGGGATTAAACTCGCCTGGGCCGCCTTCCTCCTCCTCGTCCTCCTCCGCCGCCGCCGCCTCCTCCTCCTCGGTGCTGCTGCTGCTGCTCCTGCTGCTGGGACAAACTTTGGAGAAGTTCTTTTGTATTCGACACAGTCGCACAGCTTGTGTTGGCCGACAAGCAGAACATGGACTGGGGCACGGAGCTGTGGGTGAGTCCTGCTTATCTTACCGTACTGTCAGTAATCGGGAATTCGTATCAAACACTGTTCGCTGAATAGTTTTCTTTTTTTAGCGCTCAAGTGAGGAATAAATGTCCTCTTTTCCCCCCCCCACTGTGCAGAACGGTGCGTTCGCGGACGTGGTTCCATTTTCGGACAGTGTACTGTGTTGGTATTTTTGGAAGCTGGATACTGTTGTTTTAACCTAAGTCACGTTACTTGAGGAATATATGTCCCGTAGGGACCGGAAACACCCCCCCCCCCCCCATTAAGCGTTCATTTGGTTCGTTCAGGGACGTGGTTCCATTTTCGGACAGTTGTACTGAGGTAGTTTTTTGATAGCTGAATATGATGATTAAAATGAAATCGTGGAATGTGAGGTATATGTGTCTGAAGGGGTTGTGGGCTGTAAAATAGCAAACGTTCGTTCAGTAGCTGCTGTGCAGAACGGTTCGTTCAGGCATGTGGTTCCATTTTCGGACAGTTAAATTTGCTATGTTTTCCCCTTTTTAGTTGAATTCTTGAATTAATGCAGTGAGTCAATCGCAAATTCAAAAAAACATGTATCTAAAACAAGGGATAATGACTGTATATAGTATGAACTAATGCTTTATTTAAACATTTACTTTCAAAAGTCAGATTTTAATATCAATATCTGTCAGAAAAAGGAACATTTGCAATGTGATTTCTCCCTTAAGTTGTTTTTCCTTGTTGAAACAAGTGGGTCCAAGTAGATGTGAGAGAGTTGAGGGAAGTTCCACTTTTATTTGTTTACTTTGTGTGACTGCACAAGCTTTTACAAAGATACAACTTTATACATTTGGATAAAGTCAGTGTCCAATGATGGCAAACCTGGAGAATTACCAGAAAATTAAATGTATGAAGTAGAAGTGACTCTCTTCTCCTGAGACATGAGTCACTTATGGATGTCACAAGTGACATGTAAGACTACTTGATCCATATTTGGACTGGATTTTTTTTACTATGAAATAAAATGTATTGTAAAAACACAAATAAAAATACAGCATCAAAACAAAAATAAACAGAAGTCTCAAAATGAAACCAGACCAAGAAAACCAAAAAGGTCAACAAAATATAAACATACTGCCACTAATGTTTTGTTAACTCTTGTGTTGTGTAGATGCTTCACTGTTTACGTTGCTCCCATAGAGATAAAATCAGACAGGCTGTGTCGTGATTGTTTACTCTTCAAAGAGTGCACAGATGTCACGGCTAATTAAGTTTTACAATAAGGTGTGACGGGGTCATAGTCAGTGTCATTATTATTATTATTATTATTTTTTTTTTTTTTACTACACTTGGCTGATGCATGTTATAATAGAATTGTCCCTGCTGGGATTTTTAAACAAATAGTAAAGTCAAAAAGTGTTGTTAGGAATAATAATAATAGTATATAGCAGTGATTCCCAAACACTGGGTGAGGAAACCACAGATGGGTCCTGTGGGATTTGTTTTGGGTCCGCAAACAAATATGTGCAATGCAAAAACAGAAGGTCCTTAACTAATTATTGACATTATTAAGTTATCTGTTGATTATTCATTTTCTCGACTAATCAGGTCATGGCTTAGTCCAAAGAAACCCCAAAACAATATTAACATTTAAGAAGGTAAATCTGCTTTTATTTGAAAATGACTTTTCTGATTGCAATTTGTTTAGTGTTTTGTCAATGTCTTGTTTCAGCTCATTATATGAACATTAAATCTGCTTTATTTAACAAAATTATTGGCTGTGTAGTGGCAAGAATCTGGTGATATATTTGTCCAACACAGGAATAACAGAACAATATATCGTGTTATATTTGGATACGATAAGCAAAGTGACGCATTGCACTTTTTCCATCACTTTTAAGGAAAAACTCTAATTGTAAAAGTAACAATATTTCCTGCGTAATGCCTGAAAGTCCGCTGCCAACTACTGGTTGGAGGTTTAAATGACAAATATGGTCAAAAATTCTCCAATATCAAAGTATTCCTGGTTCTGCACCGTAGATGGCAAAGTGAGGAAGAAATCTGCAAACTCTTTTAGCTCTCGTGGTCATGTGAGACTAATCATTGGGATTTGTACAGAAGATACAGGAAATAGCATATATTTAAGGATTGGTCTCAGGATTTTATTGGATCTTCCAAATAAAAATCAACACAAATTGGATAATTCCATTTTCAGTATCACACACTTGAAGCAATACGTGACACTGATACGGTTTAATTTCCCAGTTCCCTGTCTAGAATCTAAACTGAATCCTGTTTACTGTGTTAACACTCAACCTGTATATGTAAAATGGAGCACTGTGAGGACGAGGACGGGGAGGTTGTGACCTCATTACAGTCTGTGCTCCCCCTAGGCCTCTTCCCCTGTCCCTTTTTTCATCGCACATGTTGGTTTGCAACAGCCTAATTAGTTTTGCCCTACTTTGATTGAGTCAGAGAAACATCACAGCATTAATCAGAGGCTCAGTCTCTCTGTGCACAAGACTTTCCTGTTTATCCCAGCATTTTTTTTTTTTTTTGCGTCACTGGTTTTAGAGGAATCTCTCCACACAAAAGATGACGTTGTCTCTGTAGGAATATTATGTGCCGCAGCCTCACCTGTTGGCTTAAACAAAGGCCTGCAGGCGTAATTGCTTGTGTTAATGTTTCGTCCCGTGGGCCAACTCAGCTCCATGGCATCTGTCCCCCTGATTGTTGTTAATCCAAAGGCTATTTTAAGGTTTGCAGAGTGGAAGATCAGTGTCCCGGCATTAGCTGTGTGATAGTGAGGCCACTCCTGAGAAGAGTGACAGTCTGTGGCAGATCTGGCAGTTCTGGCAGGACAGGCCCCTAATTTTCATAAGGCTCAGGCTCAGTCAGAGCACAAACATCCACCTCAGCCTCGTAGGTCAGTGACTCTCTGGATGACTCCTGGTAATGTTATGTGGCAGTGGTTCTTTCTTGGTTGCCAGTTTTCTCTTTGGTGTTTCTAGCTGGATTGGAAGATGAAGGAATACTTTATTATTTAGATTCACATGGTCCTGATTCAATTTGATATCGATTCATTTGGAGATATTTCAGGTTCTGTACCAGTTTTGTTGGTTATGAAAGAGATTTTCACAGAACTATATAATAATTGTTTAAAATGTGGGTCTAGCTAACCTGGTGCGTCATTACAAATATTAACAACTTTACAAACTGAGTTAAAAATTCACCCCTTTTTATATTATATTGTGACCACACAGTGCAAATAAAATGGGGGTCTCAAACACATGAGCTTCAAGTTTTGTCAGAAGGAGACGAGTGAAAAATAAAACTGTGGGAAAAAAAGAACTGTTTAATAGGGGTGGGCGATATTGGCTTTAAATTACATCACGGTATTTCATCATGATATAGCAAAATCTACACGTGTGATGATATTTTGCACAATTTCAAAATAAAAGTGCTTGTTTTGATATGTAACGTAAATATATGGTTCACAAAAAAGAATTCATTGATAAAACGTTCATGACGAAAAATGAATCTATAATTATCAAAACAAACATTTAAGTGGTGGGCCACAGGAAAGCGTCTGATGGGCTGAATGTGGCCCCTGGGCCAAAATGTCCACATCTACAATTGCCACCAACTATTAGTAAAGTAAATAATGAGTTGTCCAGCAGAGGATGTTGTGAGAATGACGTCTCGATTAATCAAGAAAATCACTTATTCCAGAATAGAAACAATCATCTTATCTGATGTTCCCGTCTGGAGTTAGTCATGGCCGTTTGAAACCCCCACATTTGAAACATAATGTAGTCCTTTAATTGCAGCCCGTTGCCTAAATGTGTTCCATAAAAAGTAAGTAATGGCTGTGCTAGTTAAACGTTGCATCGTTTACACAGCAGAAGTACAATATTTATTGTCCCCATAAAAAAAAACTGCGATATTTGTGGAGGAGAGAAAGATGCTACTGATGCTGCTGCTGCTCAAGCTCCTTCATTTTCATGACTGAAGTTTATAATGGAATTCATTGTTGGAAACAAAAAAATGGAGCAGGTTCATAAACGACCGTTCAGACTCAGCATAGACCTGAGTCTATGGGGACTCAGTAAGGTGATAAATAGCAGCAGTCTGACAGACACTGGTATTTGACGAGACACTGGCTGTGTCCTGTAAAGCTGTTTTTATGCGTTTGCAGCTTTTAATGAGGTTGGTTTTCTAATTGGGGGCGACTCCATTGCTTTGAATAAAGTTGCTGTTATATTTAGTTTGTACAAGTCAGAGCAGATCGTGCTTCTTGTGACATTTAAAGTAAAATAAACTTAAAGTAAACTCTGAGTTTGCAAAATGGCCTTTTATTTGCACCAATAGCGGAAAAACACATTTCTGATTGACAGTAATATTGTACGATACCACAACTTTTAGACCAAACTGACTGTATTCAACTATTTTTCCCAGCATAAGATGTAATAATGATACTGTGTAATCCATAAGAACACTTTTAAATTTGAATTCACAGCATGAGCTTCAAGTAATTTGTCACAAAATGTAATTATTCATTTGTTTTCATAGTAGACATTGTTTACCAGTAAATATAGGTTTTTTTGTATTTCTTAGAAGTTACTCTTCATATTAATTTGATCATTGAAGAGAATATTTACTTTATTTAGTATATACTGAGGCCAGATCATCTTATTAAACTTCTTATAAGATCATAGCATGTATTTATGAACTATTTTGATTATTCTATCAGTTTGTGTGTTTTTTTTAAGGCTTTACAAGTTTCCAGGTTCTTCAATGTGAATATTTTGTGGAATTAGGTTAGTTGGAGACTACGTTAGAGGTACTGTATGTGTGACAGTTATTAGCTACTACTCTACTCTATGTTTACATGGCATGAGAAAAAAACCAACAACAAATTATTGCGTTTAAAACCAGACTTTAAAAAAAATACATGTTAACATGTTAGTCCAACAGTCAGTCTGAAATTGTGCTAAATTCAATTACTGCTACTGCATGGATACATTTCAGTCAGACCAGAGGTGGACCTGTGCGTGTCTAGTGCTGTGTTTCCATCATGGTACGGTTTGGTTCGGTTTGGTACAGTATGGTATGGTTTGGAAGAGTAAAGTCCTGGGTCAGGCCTGCATTCCAACTGAGAACAGTACATTTACTTGGTAGGCAGTGTGTGGGCTGTGCCTGATGACCGCAGCAGCTAGCTGTGTAGCGTGGTGTCGTACCGGTGCGATGGCAACGTACAACGTCATTGAACGCAACCCAACAGACAACAATGGAGGACATTGCTCGCTTTGTCTCAACAGGACTTCCAAGTTTTGTATAAGAATGGACCGCTGGTGGTGAAGAAACACTGATCGCAAGGGAGTTGTCGCCCAATCAGCCGACTGTTGTTGGTGGACCCAGTCTAGCTCCTATCTGACCTCTGACCGTACCATACCGTTTTACTCAGTATAACGATGCGCTGAAATGTACAGTCGAGTACAGTCGCGATGTAGTGCCTCGGATCCGAGTGAATGTCGCGGGGAGTTCGTAATCTGCGCTGTATGCAACCAATATTCAAAGAGACTGTCCAGCATTTACTCGGTGCTAGTTCCACCATGTACTCACATCTTGATGGAACTGTTTCATTGGTGTTCCAAACTGATCTTGGACAGACTCCAAGCAGGAATAGACAGGCGTGTTTTGCATGTGTCATCACAACATCCTTGTTTCAGTGTTAAAAGTCTTTCAGCCGAAAACCGAAAATACCTGTTTTGGCCATCTTCGGCTGATATGTTTTGGTGGCCGAATTTTCAGTGCATCTCTATTATTATTATGGTACTATTCTGAATGGAAACACAAAAAACATGTGCCAAAAATGTAACCAAAAAGAACCGTTCCACCCAATGAAAACACGGCTTGGGTGTTCTTTACATGCCCCACAGTTCCCACCACAGCTAATACACTTTTGGCAGACAAAAACTTCAGACTAGTACATTTTTTGGACTGACAAGAAGACAACGTTTATCCCCTCTCAGCTCAAAGAATATATTTAAAAAAAAATGGATGTCAGGAAGACTCAGATTGGTGCTCATCATGCTAACAACTAGCTGCAAACTGAACTGGCAATCGCCTAAATCTAAAAAGCTGAAATGGAATCTCCTGAAGACGGAGCGATGGGAACCCACAGGCAACATATTCTGCTTTTGTAGTGATTAGTTATCGGGTACAGAATTCAATGCCAGCTAACTTTGAAAACTTGTTTATTTTACTCACTTTTATTGCAATGTGTAGGCGTTCTCTGGAGTGGGTTGAGGGAAGGTTCATCAGAAAGTTAATGGGTCAGACACTGAAATCTGACGGCCAGAAACTTGACACTGTTGCCGTACAGAAGGTTTTCCTGCCAACCTTGTGGTCATGCGACGTCCTCAGCTCTCTTTAGACTCTATATAGGCAGTTGGACACTAGTTGTAAAAGCAAGGATTTGTTGACCTGCTGTCCAGCAGCCTACACACACAACACATCCCCGTACCGCCATTTCTGACCTTCCCATCCATCTCCATTCCCCACAGCGACTGACCTGGCACACGGCAACAGGCTGGCAGGCAGTTCAGAGGCTGAGTATGCAAACACAAAACTTGTATTTGCAAACGAGCTTTGAAAATATGTAACTTTCCATGTCTGCTCTCACAGCCTTTCCACAATCCAACGCACACATTTGTATTAGTCATACATTTGACAACGTGTAACCAGGAGTTTGTCTCGCTCACACAGTCTGTTCCTCGACTATATTTTGATTCCTGCTGTCTTCAGTGCTGCCTTATTATTATATGTTTTTACATTGCTGAGTAAGTTTTTTTGGGGTGTGGGGGGGGGGGCGAGTGGCAGCACATCAACTTCTCTCCGTGCAGTAATGAATCCAGTGTGTTTCACGGTCAGCAGCACAGATAACTGCAGCCTCAGTCTTCTGTTCTGGCGATTGTGGTGAGATTGAATTGGATTCAGCTGCTGGGGTCGAAAGAAATTCCTAAATAAATAATTTGTCACGACGGCGATGAGGACGAGGAGGACGAGGAGGAGGAGGAGGAAAACATTTTTTAACATGAGCAGCTTTGAAAATGGTAAAATCCATAGTTGTAAGTTGGCTTTTACGGACGATCATTACATCTGTTCTGTAATTAAGGACTTTGACTCGCAGCCTATTGGTTAGGTGTTATCATGGTGATGGATTGCAGGCCTCTGCTTTAAACTGTGTTCTATAATTAGTCCAAGCGTTCTCTCATTGAGTTGGGCTTCGTCTCTTTTGTTTTACCTGGACGGCTGAAAGGGGACAGAAGCAGGACATGGCCCAACTTGTTAGGAACACCCCCCCTTTCAGTCGTAGCAAAGAAAGCTTGAGGGAATTGTTCCGAGTGTGTAGTGAGGGAAGGTAAACGGAGATATCCTCTCGCACTATTAGCAGACTTGTCGAAGCTTGTTGCAGTCATAAAGTTCTTTAACCAAATAAGGAGCAAATAAGCTTCCTAGTGTAGTAGTTCTTTATTAAACGGTTAAGGCTGAGAGATTTGGGGAAAATATCTAATCAAATTGTGATTTGATGTGTCATTCTTCAGGTCAGTATTCACTGTGCGCAGTAGGCATGCCTGGGCTGAGAGCCAGTTTCAATACTGTGGTATATTAACATAATATTTTTCATATTCAGGTGCGGCAGATGTAGATAAGTCTATCAGGATATAATGTTCTTATATCGTACGATATCGATATATAACGCGCTATAAGTCACATTAATATTTCTGTCCAACTTAAAGTTTCCCCTTTTACTCTGAAGTAGAGCCGAAACGATGAATCGATTACTAAATTAATCGACAACTATTTTGATAATCGATTAATCGGTTTGAAGCTTTTTTCATGATTAAAACAAGATTTCCGATTGTTCCGAATGTGAATATTTTCCTAATTTCTTTGCTCTGGATAACACAGAAATCATTAAAAGTTAATCATTTTGGTTTGTGGACAAAACAAGACATTTGAGAACATCATAATTTCCAGGTTTGACGAACACAGATCATCATTTTTTAAGGTTTTCTGATATTTTATGGACCAAACGATTAATCGATTAATCGAGAAAATAGTCCACAGATTAATCGATTATGAAAATAATCGTTAGTTGCAGCTGTACTCTGAAGTGAAATGTAAAGATAGGAAAAGGTTATTTTGGTTTAAATATTGTTTATTTTTGTACAACATATAACAGTTGTGTCGGAGCCGAGCCGGGACTAGCTTAGAGTTAGCTTGTGTGTTCTTTAGGGGAGGGACGGCACTGATGGTGAGCGGCTACAAGCACCCGCGATCATACAGCAAACGCTGCTTTTGGAGGCGGAGCCAATGTAGTTTTCGCTCTCACTTCTGGGCATGTTGGCGCACGTGACTGCGCCAATGAAAACATTAGTGCGCACTTTGAACCACATGATTGTTTAAAAGCGCTGTTTCTCCCATTGTCATTGGCTGTTTGGGTTCTGTCCAAGTCCTATGGACTGCGTATTGGTTTTTATATCGAGGAAAAGTGCTGTTGTGCTATATGTATGTATGTCATCATGGCAAACATGCCAAGTCCGGCTGAAATGACTGATCCCTATTTGTGTTTCCAGTGAAAATGTGGCAGGAAGCTCTCTAACGAACATTTTAAATCATACTTTTACTCCTGTCAGTTCATATAAACGGACATTAAAATTAGAACAAAAATGAGAATCAGACTTTTTTCCTGCCTCACAGTTGTGATCCCATGTCCTTCGACCGGCGCACGCTCTCTCTAACAACGTGGGCGCCCCATGATTTAAAGCCGAGCGGAAGTGAAGAGACCGTTGTCGAGACGCTGTGCACATGTGCTAAGCATTCGCGGAATCCAGCAGGCAGGAGCAAAAGAAAAAAGAAAAACCCTTGATGTGTTTAGTTTATTGCCCTTCGCGTTCACGATTCCTCAACATGACCTCAATCTCAACCAGAGGAACATCCCAGTTATTTCCTCCAGAAGCGAACACATGTTCCGTGTCCCACATGAGGGATGCCTTGATATCTTTTCCTTATTTGTCTCTCCCGCTGCGTTCCCCAGGACCAGTATGACATCATCGAGAAGCACACACAGTCGGGCCTGGAGCTGGTGGAGAAGTATGTGAAGTTTGTGAAGGAGAGGACGGAGATTGAGCAGAACTATGCCAAACAACTGAGGTAGGCGTCGCTCTTCATGTCCCTGTGTGTGTGTGTGTGTGTGTGTGTGTGTGTGTGTGTTTGCGTTGGTGCATGTTTATGAAATGTCTGTGGGGTCTTATGACCACGTCCAGGGACAGAATCCAACTTGTCTTTGAAACACTGGCCTCATTCTGCAGCTGCTCGCTCTCTCTCCTCATCCGCTGTGCTCGCTCACTCACTCGCTCTCCCAGTTGTCTCCCAGTCCACGGGCCCACATCTGCTGCAGTGCTGAGCTCCGCTGGAGAGGAGAGGAGAGGAGAGGAAGTGGGAGCAGACTGGCACATGATAGACAGGATGTGGTCCGAGGGAGAGAGTGAAAGAAGGAAGAAAAGCTATTTTGATATGTTTATAAGCAGACTATTGTTGTTTTAATCTTGCGCTAAAGAAAAAAGGAGCCCCAGGCTTTATAATAATAGTGGAGTGAGCTTTCCTCATCTGTCATCCATCTTTCCAGCCTCTTCCCAGAGAGAATACAAAACATTGTTCAATGTTGACCCGTTGTTTTCATGCACTTTCCCCGTTTCCCAGGAACCTTTCGAAGAAGTATAACCTGAAACGAGGCAGCAAAGACGAACCCGAGTGCAGGTGAGACGCCATCCTCTGCAACAGTGTTGTACTATTCTATCTTTAATTCATCAATTTGACTATTAAAACGAAACCAAATGACAAAAGTGGTCATAAACTCTACATTTTTAGCTTTACAGCAAGCTTGTCTATCAAGCATCAATAGACAAAATGATAAAGTGTTAGCATGTCAACGTTGCAATATGACATCATATATGCAACATTAGAGAGGGTTTAACCTACAATTCTCGCAGCTTGACTGATTGAAAGATACATTAATTAATTCTAATGTGTTTTGATTTATTTCAAAACAAACGAGAGACTGTTGTGCAAGTGGAAATATTGAATATATAAAGTCAGCCTGTGTTTCACCAACACTTCACATTTCCATCCCATTTCCTCTGCTTTGGCTTTGATATGAAAATTAGCTGAAGCTCATTAACATCCATCTCGCATTGTGTTAAAATAAGCAGTTTTTAACAAGTGTTTCCCACAGAAAAAAACACTTTTTCATCTCTGATACTGTTCCCGATACCACAGCCTCGAGTATTTACCGATACAAAATAGTCTGAGTTGTTAACGACTGTTTTTGCTGATGCATTTTGCCATGACATGACAAGATATTTCAAAATATAAGGCTACTCCCATTATGTTGAAATTAACATAAAAATTATTATATTTGTATCACTGCATATTGCATTTTTATCCAAAATTCCAAGGTATTCCAACCTTAAAAAAACAGTTTGAGTACAGCCTAGAAGTGCGTTGTGCAATGACCTACAGAGCGGACAAAGGGGGTGAGGTAATATTCGTTTGAGCATGATTTTTGTAAAAAGTGACAGCCGTGCTCAGGATAAACCCTTAGATTTAGTTTCTCTTGTGTTGAACATACTGTGCTGGAGCCGTTTAAATGCCCGTAGAAGGAAGCGGGAATAATGGACTCACCAGTTTCTTATCTTGACTTCTCTTTGAGCCTGTGTGTTTATCATCATATCAGTGACTCCATCTCTGTGTCCTCACGTCTCCACCCTTTCCTCCCTCCTTTCTGCTTAATGGTAGATTGTCCAGCTACCAGTCGTTTTTGGACATCCTGAATGAGATGAATGACTTCGCCGGGCAGCGGGAGCTAATTGCAGAGAACATGATGATGAACATTTGCATCGATCTCACCAAGTACTTGCAAGAGCTGAAGCAGGAACGGAAGATGGTGAGTGTGTGATGTGGAGACGACCCAGAGAGAACTGCTGTCATGTTTTTACACATAAATGGGATCTCCCTAAAGTGTAAATAAACCCCTAAACCATTTTTTCCCCCAAGTGAAAAATAGTGTATATTTGTATCTACTTATGTGATGCAAATCTTCACAGTTTAGTGTAAAGTATTGAAATAACACATGTTACATCTACTGCTTTTAAAATGTGGCTTTTTTTAGTCCACGATTCGTCACCCTCTTGTCTAACCAGTGCGATGCTTGTTGTCCAAGACTCCTCCCCCTTTTCTGAAAGCTAAAGCTGTCGCTTGAGAATCTCGTCTCACTGAGTCCCTCACACAGCTGCAACTTGGTAGCTCTGTCCCATTTAGGGGCCTGGATCCTCCAGTGTGGAAGTCGTCGGCGACACCTTTTGAAAGCGGCCGACGTTAGCTTGGCTGCATAGGATACGTCTGGTGAATCCTTTGCGGCCGACCATATCCAAGAATTTCTACGCGCACCTAATGAAACTAATACAAAACTTGACTAAAACAGACTAAAAATTATTTAACTACGAACAACACTACTGCTACTAATCTACAAAATGAAATATTTTAATATTTTAAGGAAGAATTGGTGTGCTGCCTGCCGGAATTCTTGGTCTGACACTCTGGAGGATCCAGCCCCTTAAGTGGGACAGCACTGGTGTCAGATTTCACTTCTAGACCACTCCCCCTGCACTGCTTCCCACGCTCCCTCCCTCCCTCCCTCAACTCTCAGCCCACTTTGGCATTTTTGTTACCCTTTAAACACCCTCAACTGTAACTAGTACAATGTCCCCTCTTTTAACTGTTTATCTTCTTATAAAATTTTAAATAATTATATTTTTTTTAACTATAATTTTTTACGTGCACAATACCGATTGTTTTAAATCTTAAAACCCACCTTTTCTCCTTGGCATTTGACCCAGTATGAGACGTTGTTTTTCGCCTGTTTTTATTATACAACTTGTGTTGTTTTTGTATTTTTTAATTGTTTGTTTTTAGGTCTAGTTGTGTTTTATGTTTATCCCTGATGTAACAGCGCTTTGTTTCCACCGTTGGATTGGATTGTAATATGTAATATGTGATATTGATATGAGGAGCAGGGTCAGCTCTACGGCGTACATTCACAGTCGCCCACAGTGGACGGACTGAAGGCTTCATAGTTTCTTTAACACAACGTGCAACTTAACCGGTAAATAAAACAGCAACACCTAGATTTACTCCACACGAGCTCGCTGGTATGCGCCTGCTGCACCATGTTCAACAGCAGCCTGACAACCAGATGCCAGATGGGATTTTAATTTGGAGCGCACAGCTCGTACCGCAGAGGTGGAGGAGTGTAACGGAGAGGGAGGTTTAAAGGAGGAGCGGAGATGTGGAGCGATGTCACTGTTGTGGTAGGAAGGAAGCTTTTGCGCGGGGTGTCTCCCGAGGGGGAGGCGGGGATCGGGGCGACAGTGTTCCATTTCTGTTTGAGTTATGCTTTGTCTCCGTGTCGCCGGATTTGCAGAACATTGTAGCCACACAGAGACTCGCTCGCTGTAGACATGTTGTTGCGAGCTGACACGCTGGTATTTGTTTTTCTCGACTTGTTATGTCGTGCATTCAGGAGGTTGTTTATTACTCTGTGTCTCATCTGTACGTCCCTCCGTCTCTCTCTCTCTCCCCTCTGTGTCATCTGACCCTCCTCACACTCCTGTCTATTTTTATCAATGTCTCCAGTATCTGATGGAGGCCAAAAAGGCCCAGCAGAGTTTGGAAAGCACCTACAAACAACTTGACAGTGTAAGTAGATTAAAATGTTTTCTAAAATTCCCTTTTTTTTTTTTTTTTTGATGAGACGTTTGTAAAGCAACATTTTAGACTGGATCAGACGATGTACAGTCATCGCCGTCACTATTGTTTCCAACTTTACTATTTATACTGAGGACATTTGCCTATAGTCTAGAAAACGTCTCCCATTTTTAGACTCGGTATCATCAGTAGACCTACTTTAGTTTGTGATTACTGGGAAACCTCACAGCCTGAAATCTCTTCATCTCCTATCTTTTTTTGTTTTAAGAAATACAATATGTACATATTTTTCCATTTCTAAATGTGGCAATGGTTGCACGTGTCGCAGGATTTTGCTAATTTTTCCTTTTTTGTCTCTCTGTACACCAGAGTAAAAAGCGCTTTGAGCGAGAGTGGAGGGAAGCGGAGCGTGCGGCGCAGTACGCAGAGAAGACCGATCAAGACATCAATGCCACGAAAGCCGACGTGGAAAAGGTAAAACAAAAACAAAAGAGAACACTGGAGAACATCGGGGTGATAAGGCAGAGAAATCAGAGATTCTATACATTGCTCAGGGTTCCTAAGAGTCCTTAGGATCCTTGAAAGTTTGTGAATTAAAAAAAAAGTTTTGCAAGTGTGAAAATCGCCTTAAATAGACATGGGTCATTGAAAATTCTTGAATTTTGTGCCAGTAAGAAGTGAACTAATATTTTAGGTAAATGTCTCCCTTGTTTTGTTACGACGCCACCTACTGTTTCATGCCCTGCATTGCTTGACGTACGTAGACAAACGTGGTGTTGTGGACACTCTCTCTCTCCGCTGTTGACGTGAGATTCCATGCAGAACAATGAGTGAGTAAAGTTAAGCAAGAGAGAGCAAATGACGACGTGATGCCCGGGAAATGAAAGATGTCTAGGAACTCTGTCTCACCAGAGAAAATGACTCTTACAAGTTGCCCTCCCATTTTGCACATTCAGTCCTTGAATTTGTAGAAATTGGCTCTGGAAAGTACTTGAAAATGATGTCAACCAAGGTGTGGGAACCCTGGATTGCTGTGATCTTTTCTCAGCCAAATCAGACTATTTGCTTGTCCGCCTCAAGCTCGCTCCAGAGAAACTGCGATGACGCCATTGTAGTGAACTAAAGGCAGTGGCGTGGACTTCTCGTTCCCCGCCCTGTTTGATTCAGAGTGTAACAGGTGAAAACAGAATGAAGTCCACCTCCATTATATGAAACATGGTTTGGCTTTTCCCCGCCAAAAAAACAAGGCATAAAAAAACAGCTGTTTGCAAAGTTTGCACAAACAAGGTTCGCGTTCACGTTGGACGGCAACACGGCGAAAACCTTTCAACCACGTAAAAACACACGGGCGTCATAAACAACATGCTGTGAGTGAACCACACCACAGGGAACTGTAGACCCAAACAAACCACTTTAACACAGGTTTTTGATAAAAGCAGCGCGTTTGCACTGTACTCTCACCTTTTACTTTAAAATACAGCAAAACTTGTTCGCTTATACCGTACATGGTTTGGTTGCACTGTTTAGTAACTTTAATTCAAAACCTATGTATGAAAATTGGAATCCGAGGCTGCTGATTTAACGTGTGTGTGTGTGTGTGTGTGCCGTTTGTGTGGTTCCAGGCCAAACAACAGGCCCACATGAGAGCCCACGTCGCCGAGGAGTGTAAGAACGACTACGCCTCTCAGCTGCAGAAGTTCAACAAGGAGCAGAGCCAGTTCTATTTTAACGACATGCCAATTATTTTCAATGTAAGTAAAAGTGAATATTAAAATGATCATCATATCATTTTAGCATCATAGTTCCCTCTTTTCTTAATTAATGCTCATATTTAGATATTTTGTGGCCCTTTTGTACCAGTAATAAAAGCAGCGGCCATTGATTTTAAGCCAAAGATAAACTCCTCAGTTAATTTTGTGTCCCATATTGACATTTTAATCGGTTTCTCGATTCATTGATCAGTTGCGCCGTGCATGGAATGTCAGGTAATGGTGAAAAGTAGTTGTTTTTTCCCAAAATGATGACGTTCTTAAATGTCCACAAGCCAAAGACGGCGAGTTAAAGTACCAACTAAACCAAAAAATATTAAAATTTAAGACAAAACACTTTAAAAAAACTAGAATATACAGTAAGATATAATCATTGGTACATGTTTACAGTGTACTGTATGTTGTATTCTGCTTCAAAGGGGTTCTTGTACCTCTATCACATCATGAGCTTCATGTTGAAGAATACAGTGTGCTTTGTGCCGTGTGTTAGTCGACGTGTCTGAGCATCTGTTGTCACTGCGTCTCCGTCAGAAACTGCAGGATCTGGACGAGCGGCGAGTACGAAAGTTGGCCCAAGGCTACATCTTGTTCTCTGACATCGAGAAGCATGTGATGCCCATCATTGGCAAGTGCCTGGAAGGCATGACTAAAGCCGGCACTAACGTTAATGAGAAGAATGTGAGTTGGTTTCTCAAAACGAATGTGGAGCGTTTAATTTCACGCGTCCCGTTTGGTTTTATGTGTTTGAAAATAACCCCTTTTTTCCCCCCCATAATTGCGTCTTTATTCAGGACTCCATGGTCGTAATAGAGCAGAACAAGTCGGGCTTTGAGCGTCCGGGAGATGTGGAGTTTGAGGACTTCAGTCAGGGCATCAACCGCGCGTCATCAGACAGTAGCCTGGGGACACCTAAAGGTCCCATGGACCTTCTGGGGAAGAACAGGAGCAAGAACTTTTGGCTTTTCAGCAAAAAGAGTAAGGTAGGACAGTTTCTCCTGATGACACGGGAGAGAGACGCATGTGTGAAGTGTGTGAGTTTGCCTCAGACGCCGTTCAGACCTGATATTAACATCCGAGGATGGAGTTCAGTTGTGAATCTCCCAAAACCACAATCAGAGGTGGTCTCTCTTTTAGGTTACATTCAGATTACCAGCTGTTTTGTTCAAAACCGAGTCAAATCTCAATAATTACAGATCAGAGTTGATGTTTCACGTTCATAGCGACAAAAGTCTTTTTACCTTTATTTAACCGGGCAGGACAGATTAAGAACACATTCTTATTTAATGCAACCTGGCAAAACGCAGGGCATTTTGAGGGAGAGGGGAAAAAGGGCCATGAAACCAACTTTTGAATGCGACCACCCTCTCAAATATGTAAGTAAAGTTTATTTATACAGCAGTTTCAACCAATTCAAATCAGCCAATCAAAAAAGTAAAAGCATATTTGTAAGAACACTCTGCACTGAAATGGGAGATGGAAACGATAAGATATACTTTTGTTTTGCCCATATGTTTGAAATCCTGAAATGGAAGCTATGACAGCGCACAACAACACTCTAAAACTACAAAAAAAGTGGCATGAATGTGGCCGCCTTCACATATACACATGATCTCGGACCAATTACTGATGTGACACGTGAGAGTCAGATTTCTGCATCGACACAGACCTGAAAAGAAATCCGAGTCCCGAGTCTCTTACGAGCCTGGTAATGTGAACGTAGCCTGACATCTGCATTAAAGACTCTCCTCCGCTGACACGCTGCAGCGTTGAATCCTGAACTACAAATCCAGAAGAACACAGAACTCTAAACCAAAATGGTCAGGAAACTTTTTGCAACTTTGTTTGGGGACCCCAAAAAATATCCCCCGTGACCCATCTGTGGGTCCCGACCCAGTGTTTGGGAACCCCTGTTATAGGTATAGTGTCCACAGGCTGTATCTGATCTTTAATATCAGGTCTGAACAGGCCTCTGAACAGGCCTTTCGATGATCAGAGTACGCAGGGCGACGAATTAGATTAGTGAGTTCATGGCAGCGTCGCTGTTTGTGCCACGGAGTCAGGAAAAACCCCCCCTTCACACAGAGAACTCATGATGGACCTGTGGTTCTGGCTACACACACTACACACACACACACACACCACACACACACACTCCTCTCACCTCAAAAACTCGGCATAATAACGCATGTCGTTGTGTCACACGCGGGTTCACACGAGAGCACGGACACTTCTAGAGAAGGTCTTTTGCATGAGATTCTGTTCCTGGCTGTGAGTGAATAAACCCAACCGCCCGCCCACCTCCCCCCTCATGTCCCCCCTCACCCCCCCCTTCTCTCTCTCTCTCTCTCTCTCTGTCTCTCTCTCTCTCTCTGTGCAAAGTGGTTTCCAAACTGGCAGTCAGCGTTCTGCTGCGCTTGTGCTTCCATCAGCACATGCGTCCAAACAACGCTGAAAATCACAAACACACGGCTTCCATTATACCGAGCATCATCACAATAAAATGTCTGTACCACACACACACGTGGGGGTGATGACACAGTGGTGACCAGGTCAGAAAAACTGGGTCACACACACACACACACACATTCACGCCGATCCTGAGTTAAGAGTAGGGCTGGGTATTGAATTTAAATACTTTTGTGACTGTTGTCATTTGTCATTTGTTGTCCAAATCCCAGACCTAAAGAGTCGATCCTGACCACGTGTGTGGAGTGGAATGGTTCGGTACAGTACGGTGTATACGTATATGCTTGTAGTACCAGCCCTAACCATTCCATTTTTGGCACCCTTCCCTTCGTCCACTTCCCCCCGTGTTTCCTGTCCTCTGCTCTAGACATTTTTGAGAAGGGTACCAAGTCTTTTTTTTAGTTTATATAGTATAGTATACTATAGTATAGTCCAGTATTTCCAGCTTTAAAGTGCTACATTAAGTGCCTGGTTATTGGGTGTGTGTGGTGGTGGTGGTGGTGGTGGGAGGAGCAAAAACATCGTCAAACCAAAACATAAAACACAATTTGTGCCCCGCAAATGAAAATGCATTTGGTGAATTTACAGTGACGAAAAGATTACTATTTAAATGTAACATCTTTTCTTTAATCTCTGACAACATGGTCATTTTATGTCTTTAATGTAAAGTGCGTGTCTTGCATATATCACCTTTAACACTGTGTGTGTGTGTGTGTGTGTGTGTAATGGAGGCCGGTGCAAGTTTAATGACTGAAGGTTTCTTGAAAAGTTGTGAAAAGTGTTTAAAATAAAAAAGAAAGTTACTTTGTGTTTGACTAGAAGAAGACGACCAGGCCTAGAATAGAGTTTTTTTGGTTAGGCCGATATTATTATTATTATTATTATTTTTGAATAAACCATATTTGTTTATTATTAAGTCACTTAAACTTAAGTTTCTTTATCCAGAAGTTGTTTTTCTTTGTTTTTTGTTGTTTCATGTTTTTAATATTTAGTTTATATATAATTTTTACATTGAAAATACTGTGGACGGTTGTTTGTCCTGTCCAGGGTTTGACACCTTTCGCTCCCCTCCCTCACGACCCTCAAGTGGTAGCAGAGGAATGAATGAATGAATGAATGAATGAATAAATGAATGAATGAATGAATGAAAATACTGTATATACTGTAAATGCAATGCAGTGCAGATATAAAATGTAGATTGGAGAGACAGAAGAAACTCTTTCTTCAGTAACTGGATACTGTAAGTTAAGCCATTTTTTTTCCTAATGTATTTTATAGTATCATTTAAGTTAGAAGTGAAAATCAGCAAAATGGATCAACTATTGTCCATTGGCTGCTCTGATTTCCAAGAATCATTCTGGAAAGCACTTTGAATCAATACAATACCCAGCCCTAGTCAGGAGAGATGACCACTGGTTACACAAGAGTCTGACCACTAACCAGCTCATGGTTCCCCCTCCTCCTCCTCCTCCTCGTCTCTGCATGTCGTTGTGGCTGCTCTGCTTCGCTCTTTTCCTGTTTACACACACACACACACACACACACACACACACACACACACACACACACACACACACACACACACACACACACACACACACACACTGCTGTGTGTGTCATCAGTCATGCTCTCCCAATTAGGCCTGTCGTCGTCGTCGTATGAATAGGAGGCTGCTGACTTTTCTTTTATTTTTTTGGGTTTATGTCCGGCCCCTTAAACATTTCCACTCTCGGCCGCATTCCTGTATTTAGCCTCCTCGTAACTCTCCAGAAAACTAGCACCTACCCTCGGTAGATGTTCACATAATAATAGTGCTCCACTTACAACTGGCTGTATTTACACAAGTGGGGGCCGTGTTTCAGACACTCGCTGGCGGACGAGAGCAGACGTGGAGGTATCGGCTTCCTCTGTAATTTAACTAATAGACTTTTCACTCTGACACACGGCTCGTTACTTCACTCCCAGCTTGTTCTCAACTTAACCTCTTTCCCCGAAAAGGTCACACTGGGCCATAGTTAAGCTCCAAAAGAAACGCAGTATATGCAGTGTTCCGCTCTGTTAAATGAGACGGACCGGTTTAAAAACGACTGCTCTGATGGTCAACGAGGCTCCGACTCAAGACAAAACACATTTAAAGACACTAATAATTTAATGTTTAGGTTTACTTTTATTATTATGCCCAGAAACTTGGTTTAAAAACTCTAAAATATCATATAATGTGTGAAACTAAGGGATATCATTTACTTTTAATTTAGTTAAGTAACTCTGTGGTTCAGTCCATCCTTCTACCTGGAGATTATTGGTTTTTCACACATGACGTTTCAAAGTGCAACAGTGATTAAGCTGAAAGAAATCAATACAAAATCAATAAATACAATACGCTTTGTTCAAAAAAGAGTTTAAAAGGAATTTAGGAGATTAAGGAGAGCAGAGGTGACGAGATAAAAAAAGATTAGAATAGAAAATAAACAATTTTATTCCCCTTAAACAGTTGTGATAAATAAACTAGTGTAGCTGATTAAATAATGATTTACATTTTGGCCACATCGAGTAATTGTTCTAGGTTTATTGAAAAAAAAGTCGTATAAAGACAGTTTTATGCATTAAACATTCACAAACAACACATTTAAAAAACAACACAGAGACGGAACTGTGGGAAAAATCAATACAGAGGTGAACCATAACAGATTATTCATAAAGAAGAGTCAGTGTGAATTAAATTAAGATTAAAAAAGTGTCAAAAAGAAGGAAAAAGAAAAGCAAATGTATTCAGAATGAATATGTTGAGTAGGATTAAAAACAAACAAGTACAATAAAACAAAAAAGAGTGGTGTGATATGTTACAGATAAATACAGATAAACAGATAAATTAATACCAGATATTTTGCATCAAGAATGAGAAAATAGAGGAGCCTGTTGTTACTGTGCTGTAAAGTAAAAGTTATAAAGTGTTAACTCTTCTTGCTTCAGAGTGATCGTGGTGTTAAATCCTGTCACTCTGTTCAGCCCGTGGTGACATTTAAACACATAAGAAATCAATCAAAGTTAAACACAAACACAACAGACCATAATAATCCTTAACGTTATGTAATAAAAAATGAATTAAATACAAAAGGCGAGTGCAGATGTTGGGCTGATGTGTCACTCGTCGGAAGTCGTGGGTTTCTTTTATTGTGGTTTATGTGATGTGTGTTTTTTTTTAAACTGTGTTTGTGTACTTGTATACGCATCTTAATGAGGACCAACTTTTGTGAAAGTGAGGGCATTTTTGGCTGCTCCTCACATTCTTGTCACACCCTAAAACAACTGTTAAATAGGTTTTTATGCTGCTTTTCCACTACATGGTCCCGGCACGACTAGACTCGCCTCAGCATGTTTTTTGTTGCTTTTCCATCAGTGATAGCACCGATTGGTCAGAGAGTGTCGTCACTGAAGAATCAAAGCGAACAATGCTGAACTGTAGATCAGTTAAAACATTTAAAAATCCCGGAAAACATGCGTTAATGTTTCCAACATTTAGCAAAGCAAATGTCTAAGATGAGGAGCATTGAGCGACAGCACCGCTGAATGTTGTGAATTATTCTGTGAACAAATCCTTTTAATGAATGGAATCATTCTAATGATTCAGTTACACTGAAAACAACTGCTTTACAAGTTTGTGTGTTTGTGTTGCGTATAAAACGAAGTCACAACACTTTCATGACCCCGCCCCACGTCGAAGAGATTACTATGTAGTGGGACCACCATGTAGTGGGAAAGCGGCATTAGCATTGGCTCGGCTCGCTTGGAACCTGAACCTGAACCAGAACAGGTGCTATAAAAAAAGTACCAGGTACTGTCACTAATGGAAAAGCAAAAACAACAACAAAAAGTAGAGCTGTGCCGTGCTGTCCCGTGCTGTGCTAGAACTATATAGTGGAAAAGCGGCATTAGTTGTGATGGTTAAAATTAGAGTGTGGGTCTCAATAATGCATCATATGAATGACATGTCCTCACTAAGATATAAAAACAAGTGTGTGTGTATGTGTGTGTGTGTGTGTTGATAAGACCTATAGGAAATTCCTGTGTTAGTAGTAATAACTCTTTCATGCTGTCTGGGCTCATGTGCTGGGTTTTTTGCTTCCAGTGTTGTCTTCCTGGCTTGTTTTTTTGTTGGTGTGCTTTCAGGTGTTGACCGTGTCTTTTTCTGTCCCTTTGTCACCTTGTTTGTTTGTTTTTTGTCCTCCCTCCCTCCCTCCCTCCCTCCCTCCTCCTCCTCCTCCTCCTCCATCCTTGACACCAACCTCATGCCTGCACATCTCATGCTCGGGTGCTGGTTCTCTCTCTGTCTCTCTCTCGTATCCATCCCTCCCTCCCTCCCCAGCTCTCTCCGTCCACGCTCCCACCTTTCTCCACCCCCCCCGCCCCCTCGCCTGCTAACGGACCCCCGTCCCCCAAGTTCGGCCGGGACCCCCTGTCGTACTGTTTGAAGGAGATCAATAAGACAGTCAAACCCAGAATCTCTTCCTTCCGGACGCTCAGGAGATCGGTGAGTCACCGGCGGCGGCGGCGGCGGCGGCCGTGGGCGGAGGAGAGACGAGATGTGTCACTGAATTCTTCACATGAATCATCACATTTTTTATTCTGTTTTATTTGACATTTCTGAAATGGTTGTCGCTCACTGTGCACTGCAGCTCTGTGTGTTAGGGTAGGAAAACAAGAATTTCTCTTCTTTTGATTTTTATACATGTACTGTTTCCTTTTTCCCCCTCAGAGGTTTACACCAGAGAGGATCATGGTAATATGTGTATATATATAACAACTCTGGTGTGTGTGTGTGGCCACCTTTCCATTACAGCAGCTCTCTTTTTTTTTTCTTTTATTATTATTATTATTATTATTATTATAATAATGTAAAAGTTTTTTCCCCTTGACAAAGCAAAGCGCTGCCTGCCCGAGCAGGGTGTCTGTGTTCAGATGACTCAGCAGCAGCAGCAGAGGCTGTGTCTGTATTGGAGAGGTGGCCCCCTGGTGGTGGAGCGAGGCAGGGGCACATGGTAGTTTTAAGAACTACTCATTAGGGCTGAACGATTTTGTGATTAGAGCTGAAACAATTAGTCGATTATTAATCGATGACTAAATGAATCGTCAACTACTTTTGATAATCGATTAATAATAAAAATAATCGTTAGTTGCAGCTCTAACTTTTTAAAGTTTTCAGCTCAATATTTATTGTTTTTTTTTTTTAGATTAGAAACAAAATGGACGTACTGTACTCTAATTAGAGGAATAAATATACAAATTGTTGTTAGTAATTACTTAATTAATTAATTATTTAACTGCTATTTGTTTTGTAATTTGCAGATTTGTTCAGCCCTAATGCTGTGTCATGTTCACAATCAGGACTTTATTTATCAAACTGCACAAAACAAAAATGATTTTTTTCGGTGTGTGTGACGGTGTAAGGGTGGTGGATTTTTTTGGGTTCACGTCTTTTTGTTGTTGTTGTTGTTGTTGTTGTTGTTGCTGGTTCTAACTAGACTGAGATTAGGACATTGTGGATTATCCAGTGTTGACGTCCAGAGGCAAATAATCATGCTTTATTTTCATGTGGTCACTCCAGAAGGCCACAGAAACAGTTGTTTATGGCTGACCTGGGGCCTTGGCCACATGGGGGTTCCAGTGGCTGACATTGTTGCCTCACAGCTAGAAGGTTGTGTGAGGGTTCTCTCCGGTTCACTCCGGCTTTCTGTCAAACGTGCAAATTAGGGATTAGGTTAATTTAATTTTCAACACTAAATGATTTGTCTCAGGTGGAGGATGAAGTGGTAGAAAATGGATGGATGACCTTGGGCTTTCATGGTTTCATATTGTCATGAAGGCAGTTTCATCACTTGTTCATGCTACAGGTCTATATGTAAAATATATATATATAAAGTGATAGAGACATTTTGACCTGTAGAGGGCAGCATTACACCTCTCAGTGCACAGCAGCTGGCTGGGCGCTATTGTTATTATTAGGAGAAGAAGAATTCTGATTCCCAAACGTTTTATTGTGAAATTGTAGCCCTGGATGTTACTTTAAAAATTACAGTTTTACTGTAATATTACAACACTGTTACCAAGCTGGAAATCGCATTCAAAAATCATAATAAATGTTATTTTACTGTAAATGTAAAGTAATGCGGTGTTAATCCACACTTTTTTTTTTTTTTTCAGACCACAGTGACGGAGGACTTCGCACATCTCCCTCCGGAGCAGCGCAGGAAGAGGCTACAGCAGAAACTGGACGAAATATGCAAGGAACTGCAAAAGGAAGTGGATCAGAGGTGTGTGTGTGTGTGTGTGTGTGTGTGTTAATGTGCTTATCCTCCTGAGTATAAATAACCATCTTTGTTAGATGCTCGCCGGTGGATGGTGAGAGTCTAATATTCATGCCGTGCACATCACTGTGTGTTTACGCCACTCCTTCAGCTATGCATGAAACCCAATTTGTTTCTGAAAGTCACTCCTCCTTCTCCTCCTCCTCCTCCTCCTCCTCATTATTCCTCTCTGCTTTGTTCAGCGAGGCCCTCGGGAAGATGAAAGACGTCTATGAGAAGAATCCTCAGATGGGAGACCCAGCCAGTCTGGCATCCCAAATCAGCCAGACGTCCCAGAACATCGAGCGACTGCGAGGAGAGCTCAACAAGTACGAGGTAATCGAGACACTGTCGTCATTGTGACGCTCTTGTTTGTCCTTTAAATGAATGAAAGAATCAGAGACACTTAATTAATCCCCCAGGTTACAGCTACTCTAAGACTAAGAATAGAAAAATGAAAGAAAAACTAGACCATAAAGGAGAGGGATGAGAATTATTCATTCATTCACTCACTGTCTGCCACTTAACCCTCCACAAGAGAGTTGTGGGAGGCGCTGGAGACCATCCCTGCTGGCCAAAGGTGGGATGACACCCTGGACAGGTCACCAGTCCACTGCAGGACCAACAACCATTCACCATTTAAAGTGTCCAATTAACCAGACTCGAATCGAGTGTCAAAATGAGTTTATAGTGGATTAATCATTGCAACTTTTATATTTTTTGGTATCAGTGTGACTTGTACCTTTGTAGAATATCATAACATGAGCATGTCGTTTAAAACAAGACATTTGAGAAGTTTTTTTGACGTTTTCTGACATTGTATGGACTGAACGATTACTCGATTAGTCGTGAAAATAATCGTCAGATTCGTCGATTATAAAACAATCGTTAGTTTCAGCTCTAATTGCGATTTTTCTGATATATAAATGTATGTTATGTATTACAACTTTTTGCAATAATAGACAGTTTTCAACTCAATATTTATAGTTGTTTTTTTTTAGATTTGAAACAAAATGGACGTACTGTGGTCTAATTAGAGGAATACATTTAGAAAACGATGATGATGACGACAACAGGAGGTTTTCTGTTGTGAGTAAATGTGTCAAAAACTGCACTGATGCCATTTCCTCGTGTTTCTCTGTGGTCTGTGCAGACGTGGCTGTCTGAAGCAGGAGGTCGAGGGGAAACGCTGCGCTATAAAACTCACACATTCAACAACAACGGAGCTCATGACATACAAAGGTAACACTGTGTAAACATCCTTGAAAGTTTGTGTTTAAATAGACATGGGGTCATTGGAAGTGCTTGAATTTTGTGCGTGAAAGTTAAGTTGATATTGAGGGTAAATGTCAACCCTTGTTTTGTTACGACGCCACCTACAGTTTCATGCCCTGCGTTGCGTAGTGATGTTGGAGACACTGTCCACTGTCTCTCTCTCTCTCTCTCCATCATGGACGAAGATGCTCTTACAAGTCGGCACATTTGATCCTTGAATTCAAGGGAATTGGTCCTGGAAATTCCTTGAATTTGATTTCAACCAATGTGTGGGAACCCTGCTGGGAACACATCATTATATACATCATTTATATGATGTTATGTTTTCACCTGTATGTTCTGTTTTCTCTTATTTTCTCTTTTAAAGGGCTTTTTCCAGGGTTGGGGTTAGGTGTCCTCACTAAGTGTGTGTGTGTGTGTGTGTGTGTGTGTGTTTTTGTCCTTGCAGTCCTGATGGAGCTCACTCTGATGAAAGCACGCCCGATCCGTCTCAAGCCATCTACGCCGAGTTTGATGACGACTTTGAAGACGACGAACTGACCGTTCCAATCGGGAACTGCACCGCCATGTACAACTTCCCCGGTATGTCAACTACACTGGAACTCATCAGAACTCAATAGAGTCTGTGTATTCTTGGATCCTTAAAGCGAAAATAGTCACATTTTCTGCTCAAAACGATAGAAAAAAGGACTCTGTCTCTGATTTCTACGTGTGAGGGGGGGGGCATAATTCAAGAGTAAAACCAGAATATTGAGTTTGTTTGTTTTTTCAGAATTCTTTGATTTTGGAATCAAATTTTAAATGGGGTCAGAGTGCTATGTTTTCAGAATTATTTTGGGGGAAAAAAAGATTTGGAGTCAAAATTCTGAGAAAAAAAGACAGGAAAGCAAGAGTTTTTCTTTCAGAGTTCTTTGAGAAAAAGTCAAATTTTGCTTTTTAGATTAAAGTCTGAATTTCACCCAAAAAAGTCAGAATTCTGAGATTAGACAAATTTTTTCTCTGATGTCTGAGTTGGATTTGTTTTAACAGATTGGAGTTAGAATTCAGACTTAAATCTCAAAGTTCTCCTTTTTTTTCCCCCAGGTGCCAGTGAAGGGACCATCTCCATGCAGGAAGGGGAGGTGCTGGCTGTGGTGGAGGAGGACAAAGGGGACGGCTGGACGCGCGTCCGCAGGAACAACGGCGACGAAGGCTACATACCGACCTCTTACGTCACCATCGCCATAAACAAATGACGGACGCACACACAACGCGAGGAACGACAGAGGAAGAGATTAACATTTCATTCAGATGAATGCAGTTCTTACCGTGAAGCAACGCTGAGCGCGACAGAGAGAGAAACTGCTGCTGTTACAGGAACGCAAGGATTTTCATTTCATGAGAAAGTTTCCTCCACGTGAGCAGAGAGGTGCTAACGGTCCTAGTTCCTAATTTCACCGTAATCCCATTTTTAGCCACCGAAACCACAAGGTTATTTTCATTTCCATTGCATGCCACAACATATATATATATATTTATATATTTCTTTTCCAGTGTTTCTTTGAGCTCAGGTTCCATCGACGGTACAAGTGCTTTCCTCGTTCCACAGCTTGGCATGAGGAGGAGGAGGAGGAAGAAGATGAAGATGAGTGCTGCTGCTGCCATCTTTACACTGAGTGTTAATAACAGTAATACACGAGTATATGGAAGAGGATCAGGGCCACATGTGAACCTTTATTTTGTAAACAAAATTGAAGTAGGCCAGAGTTCAGAGAAAAAGTCAGATTTCAAACAATAAAAAGTCCAAAGTCTGAGGTTAGAGTAAAAAAAGTCAGATTTCTAAGATTAAAGTTAGTCCTGAGAAAAAATCTGAAAATCTGACTGTTTTTCTTGAAGGGGAAAAACATATTGTTAGAATTCTTTGAGAAAAAAGTCAAATCTTGTGAAAAAATTCCTTCAAGAAAAAAAAATCACATAATTCAAAACTTTTGATTTTAAAATAACAATTCTGACTTTTCTGCAAGAATTGTGTGATTTTTTTTTTTTTTATATAAACATTTGGCTCTAATCCTCCTCTGCACAAGTAGGACGTTACCTCACCTTTTCACCTAATTTCTCTCACAGATGGAGAATAATCTAATCTGCGGCTCCAGTGTTGCCACTTCTCGCAGCACATGTTATTCTGGAGATCTTTAGTCACTTTCTTTTTTTTAGTTCAGGCGATTGCGTCACTTTTCAGGTGGCTTCAGCGTCCAAAGGCGTCTTTCTGTGTCCAGATTAGTTACAAACGCGTCTAATGTGCAGACAATCTCTCCAATAATCATCATCATTTCACCGTAAACCGTAGCTGTTTTTTTGCCTGACAAAACAAATGTACTAAAATAATTTATTACAAATGTGTAAAATATTATTTTCCCGTTGGACAGAAGTCGTACTTTTGTATTTGAGGATTTGAGGTTCTCACGTGGATGATCTCTCCCCCCCCTTTGCACACTTAGTGGACAGTTTGTGGCCACAAAAGGGAGTAAATGAGGCACATGTCGAGTGTGCTGCATTAAGACTATTGTATTTATGTAATAAATAATATATATTTTAGCTATCACAACACCACTATTGTCTTATTTAGCTTTTTTTAACCGTTCAAAATAAAGACAGTCACGTCGTGAGAGCAAACTAAAAGACCCTCATGTTGCTACTAGTGTTTTTGTTTTTAATCTAATGTTTTGTTTTTGCTTCACAATTTTCACACCAATCCACGTCCAATTTATTTTATTTCATTTTATTTTATGTGTTATTATTATTGAGCCAACAGGAAGCAGTTACTGCTCATGTGTCTTTGGTGCCTTTCTGGTTAAAAGCATAATGTATATACTTCATTTTCTTTTTGCATATAACATATTTCATTCTTTCTTTTTTTGTTGTTTATTTTCCAAGACTAAATAAATGCAAAGCACATTTCAAAGTTAGAAATGGTTAATTCATTTCATTTCTGGGCTTAGGACAAAATAAATATTTGGAACAAACCAACAAATCTGACAATTCTGGGATTTGACTTTGTTTGACGCTTTGTGGATTGTAAATAATAATTATACTCATGACAATAACTTGTATTTATACAATATTTATAATATAGTTTATCGAGTGGTCGAGTGGATAAACATGTTGAGTTGAAATGAGAAAAACTTGCTAAGCCTATTCTGAAGGACACAACGGTTCACAAACAGGCGAAAGTTTAACAAACAAACTGCCAAAATGAATATTATCGTGCAGAAGAAACTTCAACAGGGGTCTGAGATACTTCACTGGCAGAAAAACTGCACTTATAAGCGGGAATTTTCGGGGAAATTCAACGTTTTCCTCTAGATTTTACAAGATTAAGCTAACATCCGCTACTTCCGGTCTCTGTAAAAGAATAAAAGCACTTCCGTATAGGCATTTCCTGTCGACGCAATATTGATATAAACAGGTGCATTAAATTGCATTACATTTAGTTATTGAACCAAACTTTTCACAACAAAGTGTGACTGAAATGTACACTTATCTCATACTAGATGAAAAACATGCACTAATGAAATCCATTTAAAAGTTCATATACATTTTTTTGTGGGATGAATATAAGCAATAAGAAATGCCATAAAATAATAATAATAATAATAATTATATGCTTTTATAAATGTTAGACCTGACAGCGACAGTTAAGTCAGTTTATTTTCAACTAAAACTAGGGCTGCAGTTGATTCATTGATTTCTACATCAATCGCCAACTATTTTGATAATCACTAATCTAATAATCTATTTTTTTTTAAATAATTAAAACAAGCTGTGATGATTTTCAGCTTCTTAATTGTGAATATTTTCCAGTTTCTTTCATTAAAACTTGGTTCTGAGAACATCGTTTTGACATTTTATGAAACCAACTTGCACACAATATGAAAATAACCATAAAAGAGACTACAATTATTGGCAGTTTTGGGGTTTTGCCAGTAAAACACAATATTTGCTGTAAATGAAACTTATTCAAAATGTGTATTTTCTTAATCTCGTCCATGTGCTTCTTTTTTAATAGATTACCATACCTTTTCTTCTACCTTTGTAATGGTTTTTAACTTCTGGACACTTTAACAGCCACAGATTAATGAATCCACTCACAACTAACATGGATTCAGGCGCTTTTCCTCAGTGTTATCCGATTCATTTTTAGACGCTATAAACACCATGGAAACTACATTTAATCTCTTTAAAAGCACATCCAATCATCCCTGAAGCATCAACTGTTATTACCTCATGTTTAGATTTGAACTCTTTATGTCTATGGCCCCACTTAACTCAACTTTTATTTTCGTTCGTTCAATTTGCGCAATTCTTTCAGTCCACCTGCTCCACAAACATGAACTGACCAGTGCACGTGCAGCTCACGCACATTAGGTGGCACTGTTGCGTCATTTCTTTGCCCCCGAGCTCACAGCTCTGCCATCTCTATTCCCCTCAGTATAATTATGTTTTCAATACAGGCCATGGATGCCTGATTAAATTGCCCTGGCTTTAAAAACCATACTGTTTATAATGTCTAATTAATAAACCCCGAATTGGCACGCGGCCCCACTCTCACCTCCACCTTGTCCACAAAACGCAGACGAGAGGAGACAAAGACCATGAGAACATGAGCTTCAGAAGAGTGTGGATATTAAATGAAGTTTCCAACAAACGGAGAATCCAGTCAGCGCTGGTGCCGAGTGCTCGGTTCATCATTTGTATGCGACGCCTTTGGTGTCAAGATACGTTAAAGGTCAGTTTCTCAATATGGCAACATCCTGGACACGTCTGCAGCTGTGGGGTCAGAGCAGCAATGCATCCTGGGACTTCAGTCCAACCTGGTGTGGGACATTAAAGAGGAGGAAAACGGCACATAAAACAGTAAAACACCTGTTTTAGGACCTGCATTAGGCATCGTTCACTCCTGACCACTCCCTAAAGAGCTGCATCCCCACTCACACACACAGCTTAAACAGTTTTGTGTCTTCTGGGTTGTTAAAGAACAGATTAAAAAAAAAAGAAATATATATATATATATATATATATATATATATATATATATATATATATATATATATATATATATATATATATATATATAAAAATAAAAATAAAAATATAAAAATAAACAACAGATCTTTCTTCCTGAATCCAGATGTCGTCGCAGACAGGAAATGAACAGAATGGCAGACATCAAGTTATTCGTCAAAAGTGATATCTGAATGATAAAAGCGACAATCATATAAAACAAAAATAGTTTTAAATCTAATATATTATATTAGGGGTGGGTCAAAATATTCGATACCCCAGGGCAAATAACTAAATAAATATTTTAATTAACAAATTAAGATGCTCTAGAGGCTTTGTAATAAATTGATTTCAATTAATCACATATCAATATTTGACACGAGAAGCAACATTTTTCAATTGATTTTGGTATATGACTTAATCAATGATACATACACATCTGAACCTGTTCAATGGGATTGAAACATGTTAAAATCTGATGAGTTTGGTGCATTATAAGAGACAGGGATTTCTTGAAAATGTGATTTCATCACATGGTAGATTCTTACCATGGGAACACACTTGCGTCCTCGCCCAAAAATTCAGATTGATCTGTTAGAAACTGTAGACAGGAAGTTGCTCAGAGTAGGACAAACTTAAGGTAACAAAAACAAAAAACACTTAAGGCATCTTTCACTCCTGACCACTCCCTAAAGAGCTGCAACTAAACACAAAAAAACAGCAGTAGCTCCAACAGTTTTGTGTCCTTTGTGCATCATTAAAGATTGTAGCCTCTTAAAAACAACAGAGGAGAAGAGTTGGTGTAATTTCACTCGGTCTGTCACTGTTTACTGTTAACTGTTAACTACACCTAGCATCCGTCTCGCTGTGACAGGGATAAGACTGAAGCTGCTCCACTGGTTTGGAACAAACGCACAGTCTATCCCCGAAAGATCGGCGGAGGAAAATACAGAGTATTTACCATAGATTTACAAGATAATCTCTCCTCTCACTGTGTCTCACATAATTCCTCCACCTCTTAGAAACGGGATAAAGATGTTAGATATGTCTGCCGTATTAATCTGGGCTTCACTAATCCATTTACAAAAGCCCATTTAAAAACAAAAACAGAACAAAACAAAAAAATCACTATAAAAACATTTATTGTACTTTCTTCTGCTGGCGAACGCAGCTATAAAAGATTTTTAACGACTCCTCTCTGGGCTCGTGAGGGGAACCTCAAAGCACCGCTGTACAGGCCTTTTTTCACCGGCAGACATTTTGTCAGGTCGCAGTAGGAAAAGCACAGGTGTAGTTAATGAATTAATGATGGCTGAGTTCCATTTAGCCCTTTTTGGCCCTGTTTCAGAGGACATGCTGGTTCACTGGCACACTGTCCTGCCTTACTGGAACAATGTTAATGTGACCAGTGACACTAGTTCTCTTCGTCTGTCTATCCATCCATCCATCCATCCACCCATATGAGTACTCCATTTATTCGCTTGAGTAGATGTTTTATTAATGATTGCATTAATTAAAAACGAATCTTTCCACTCCAACGACAACCTAATTGCACCTATTATCACTGTTTTGAAAACGCCTCTGGAGTCAGTGATGATGTTAAGTTTGAAGAAGTTATTGAAGTCAGCTAAGTGCTCCGAGTGGAGGAGAACAGAGGTCACCCAAGATTCTGTGGAACATCTTGTCAGGGCTGATACTGAACATATTTCTTTAGAACGTGGACGCCACAAACTGTCTCTGGGATGATCTGCACCCGGCTCCACGTGTTTACAAGCTTGAACAGAGCATAGTTTCTGCGGTACAGCGGTTCAGTTTGGTACAGTTTGGAACGATAAAGCCCTGGGTCAGGGTCAGTGTGGGTTGTGCTCGATGGCTACATAACGTGACCGGTGGGAAGACATCTAGCAGCTCTTTGTGTCCCGCTTTGTCTTAACAAGACATCAAGATTGGTTCAGCTGATGTCGTGGGTGGAGTCGGCCTAGCTCCACCCTGAGCGTACCAGTTTACTCTGGTACCCCAAGGGAAAGGTGCTAAAGAATGGAATGGCTGGAACAGGTACTCGCTCATTGGTGGAATCTCACGTCAACGATGGAGAGAGACAGTGGACAGTGTCCACAACACCACTAGTAATTGACTCCACGTTTGTCCTGCATAGGCCTAGTCTACATACATCAAGCAATGCAGGGCATGAAACAGTAGGTTTCAGTTTTTGGTTCCCTCAACGTTTAGGTTCCTACCTAACCCAGAGGGAACCAAAAACCAAAACATTCTCCCGTTTCAAAAACTAACGTAAGGGGAACGTTAGGAAAACTTTACGTGTCCACCACAGGAGAACATAGGTGGGGAACCTTCAGGGAACGTTCCCGCAACCAAAAGATAACATTCCCAGAACATTCTGGGAACCAAAAATTGTTAGCTGGGGTGGTGTTGTAACAAACAAGGGAGACATTTACCTAAAATATCAACTTAACATCTTTTTTGTAAAAATTCAAGCACTTTCAATGACCCATGTTGATTTTCAAAAACTTTCAAATGGCCTTGAATTTGTTCCCCCCCCCAAATTCACAAACTTTCGAGGATTTCAAGGACACGTGGGAACCGCGTTAACTTCACTTCCGGCGCCGAGACCCGCCCCCCTGTCACATGCACCTTCTTCAGCTAATGGGATCCTAGAATCCTTTCGAAAAAACAGCAGGGAGCTTCGCGAGACCGCAAGTCTTCAAACATTCACGTCATCATCATCATCTCCTCACCTTCAGTCGTTCACCAACTCACCTGTCCACGAGACTGCAGCCGAACACAACAGGTGAGTCCTTTTTAAACTTTTAACCTCTTTTCTTCCTGACAGCTAACAGCTAACAGGTGAGTCCGTCCCATCACAGATCGTATTTGTTTGATAAGATGGTTACTCGCATGGGGGAAAAACAAACAAACCCATAACTGTCACAGAGAGCAGAGCAGAGATCTGCTATGAGACAAAATGTGAGATGATTTCACTGTTTTTAAAAACGTGAACTGAAGGGGAAAAGCCATCAAAGATCGTCTATGGCGTTCTGTTTTGGTAAGATGTCTCACTCTGAGCGGGTTGGAAGTGAAAGTGAATATTATGTAATGTTTTAGCATATTTTTTGGGGTTTCTTGTCTTAATCACACACAAATGTTGAGACATTTTTTCTATGATGTATGAGATTATAGATTCCTTTTGGATTTAGGGTCATAAAAACTATCATCTCGGTGGTCTAATCTCCAGACTCCTGGAATTGTCAACGTAGTACAGTCTCTTTGCTGGAGGCAACAACTTGCTTGTCAGAGGAATATGTTTTTTTAGGTCGAATATAATGAGCCGCACTGTAAAAACAAACCGTCTTCTGGCGGAATATTCAGCATCTGTGTTTTGTGTCAGCCCCCATAAGTGTGTGAGTGATGCATCATATGCCTTTTATTATCTATCGCAGGTGCTGCTGTTACAAAATAAGTAATTATTCCTGTGCCTGCTGCACTGCAGGTGATTAAAGATGTAAGAGCTCCGTCTTCCAGCTGTTGCTGCAGGAAGTCAGACAGAGATGGAGGGAAACCTTTAGGATTTCCAGCAGATACGCGTGGCTCGAACGGTGTCCGACTGCACGGTGTTCAACCACTTGGACAGACAGTTTACAAGATTAGCAGATCAATAAAGGCATGATTAATAGTTCAGAGGGTGTAGGGCTTTTTGTAAAATGCATGCATAATGGCGTTCATGAATAAACAACAAACAACTGCAGCTGCTTTGCACAGACTTTAATGGTAACTGCACTGTAGATTTATAAATAAAAGTTGCTGGCATTAATCACTGCCTCTTGTTCTTCCCTGCGGCACAGCTTCAGGCCAGCGTTCTCTCTCTGTTTTTACGACTTCTGTGTCCTCGCAGCCGCTCTGCTGAAGCTCGCTCTCGCAGCCCCACGTTGGTGGCGTTCTGGATTCAAAGGGGACTGTAATTAGCTCCACCCACTCACAGGTATTATATATTGCTACTGTACATTTCTGGAAAAAGAACTACTAAAGAACTTTCTTCCTCTTATCCCTTTATTTACTTTTAGGGCCGCAACTAATGACTATTTTGTTGTGAATCGAGTAATCGCAGTAGCGTACCGTGGGGTTTCAGTCAGGGCCTTCAGTAAAATAAAGAAAAGAAAAAACATGCACAAACACCGACTATATTCATCTGCAACAACCATAACGCACACCACTGCGCATCTATAGGCTACTGCATCATTACCACCACATCCTCCGTTATGTCACTCAGCAACAGCAATTTCACAAGCCACTATATGACACAAAAACAAGCTTCCACATAATCATAGGCGTCAGCTACGCGGGGAACACGTCCACGGCACTATTTATGATCAACAGTTTTGTCCTCACCACTTCTAAAAGATGTTATCATTTTATCATTAACACTCGAACTGCCGTAAATGAGGTACCTCTTCGGTGTAGGTCTTCCTCTTGAAATAATTTCCTTCTTTTCTCCAAACGATCGCCGTGAAAAGTGCACACGAAGGAGATCAGAAACATGATGGATCGGTGGTGGTAATGCAGTGATCATAGCTTACTTCAAAACCCGCCAAAGGTTCAAACGTCGTTGATGACAACAGCAGGGGCTAGCGCCAGACACTGGGGCGTTCTGTTACTATGCATCACATTTTGATTGGCTGACGACACACGTCAGTCAAAGTTATAACCAAATAGGAAATGGCAGCTTCAACGAAAGGCCAGCAATACCACTAGAGCAGGTCCATGGAGCTATGATGCGTTTAATGACAACCAGGAAAATCCAGCTAAATCCAGCTCACCTTCACAAAAAATAACCATATTCTTTCTGGAAATATAATCATAACATACTGAAAAAGTAATTGAATTCAGACACGTTCAGACACACATTAATTTGATTATTAAAATAATAATAATAATAATTTAAAAAAATACTTTTTTGATATTGTCAGGGCCAGCAGAGAAGGCCCTGCTGGTCCTGACAGCCCACCACTGACTAATCGTTTGGTCCAGAAAATGTTGAACGTTGTTTCTCAAACCTGGAAATGAAGATGGTTTGTTGATTGTCTCAAAATGATTCAGTTTTAATGATTCATTTGTCAAATTGAGCAAAGGAATTGGAACATATTCACATTTAAGAAGCAGAAGCTGGTTTTATCTTGACTGATAGATCTTAATGTATCAAAACACACTTTTATTTTGAAATGGTGTAAAATATCATCACGAATGTTGTTATTGCTGGAGTTTGATGCAACATTGTGATATAATTTTACCTACTGAACAGTTTTTTGAGTCTGAGACCCCTGCTTCACTCTTTTCCTTTCTCCGTTTCTCCACCCTTTATTGCCTCATTTATTCCTTTAGGGAATAAATCATTCTTAATTTCTATCTTCCACTTCTTGAGCCGTCTTCCTTACCTTCGCAGTTCAAAATTCCCAATCATATTAATGCTCTTTAACGCAGATTAATGTTACATTATTCTTGTCTTTAGTCCTTCAGAGCCTTGTAACATGAAGCTCCATTTGTCTAATTATCCGTTTATTCTCCCTCCCATCATCCCTCTCTCTCTCTCTCTCTCGCGCTGGAGTCTCACTCACTGGCCAGTTGACAATTTAAATTTTAAAGCTGATAAAATACCGAGTCGTTTCTCAACGGTGTCTGTTTTGGTATTGAGGTAGTTCAACTTTGAAAAGGTCATCACAGCTCCGACGATGTGGTTCTCCAGTGTTTCCGGCAGGAACATAAACACGCACAAAAGTTCACTTTGTGGAAAATCAGCTTCTTTTTCTGTCTCCCATGGGTGTCTTTGGTCTCATCATGACCAGTGAACACAGCACTTTACCCACTGGCATCACGTTGAACCGGCTCCAACTTTTCTTCTTTTTCCACAGCACAGTGTTTCAACAACAAGCCCGAAGATAAAATATTCACATTCAAACAAATACGAGGTTATTCATACAGGAAAAAATATCAAGTTTGAATTCGTCTTCAGAGAAAACCCGATTTTCTTTGAGCGTTCTTGAAAAACAAACCTTTTTTTCTGCCCTTTATGTTTCTACGATGTTTATGGTCATAATTGTGCGTAAATGTTTAAATCTTTCTTGTAAAAAATATCTATGCAGTTGATGTGCTTCCGGCAATGAATCACATCCTTTTCTTTTTTTTTGCATGTAAAATCTGACCTTAAGTACCAGGCAATGTGACTGAGGAACTATTAAATCAAATCACCTCCATTATGTATAAATGAAAGCGGATGACCTTTTATGGTTTGTCCCATAACTCAGTTAGGAAACAATAAATCATGTAAGTTGATTTACTGTTCTCGAAAACTCAAGCTCAACTCGGTTTGAAAAGAAAATAGCTGAAAGAAAATTGGCTAAAAGTCCCTTTTTTTTGAGAGGGAAAAAGTACATTGTCAACCATTAATAACATCTCAAGTCAAGAAGATATAAAGCCTTTGAGCATTTTTAAATTCTGCTTAGATTATCCGCTTCCCCTTTGTGAAAATCTGACATCTTTTTATACACACTTCATGAACACAAAGAGGAACTACTTTCTTTCTAACAAGTCAAGGAAAATATGAGCTCAAGCCAAAGCAGAACATTGTCACATAAGAATAGGGAAGTTACTTTGTCAGGAAAACAAATAGTGTTCACTCATATCATCTTAATCTGTTGATGGTGTCAGGGATTTTTGCTTATAACACTGGAAGATTCTAAATATTTTATAGTTTATTTCAGGGAGTGCCAGTTTGAAATTTTCAGTGTGCCATTATCAACAATAACACAAAGTTAAATTATGACACAAAATATAATTTTTTTTTCCAATATACCTGCAATTGTATTCATCTCAGTGCTGTATCTGCTCAAGCTTAATAATAATAATAATAATAATAATAAAAATGATGATGATGATGATGATGATGATAATAATAATAACAATAATCATTTTAAGAAAAAACATCTTAAAAAAACACTGCGGCAGGAGCTGTCACTCAAACCCATGAAGTCCTCACATAAAGTGAGGAACACTGAGGTGCCAGCGTGCCAGTGTTTATGCCGCAGAGTGCCAAAGGTTGCCTGGTTACCCCTGGTTTATTTGTAATGCTCGTATTTACACGTAAATGTTTACGTGCTGGTCGGAGACTCCTGACTTCTTGTGTTTTCAGTATGAACGCACTGCTGTCTGTCTTTGAGAGATAATTGGTGCTCCAGAGCAAACTTTGACAGAGCTGGAAAAGTCAGAGTAATGATCCACCTGAAGCCCAGCACTGTTCTTACACTTTTTAAACATAAATTTAAAAGAATATTTTTCTTTGCAGAGTTCTCAGAATACACCGGGCAAGAACCTAATTTTCCCCCTGCAGCTTTGTGTTTGATTATTTCAGTGATTTTGGCACAACATCATTTTCTCTATTGAATATTGTTGCATATTTTGTGTCTGGTGCCTTTTTAAGTAAATAAAAAAAGCCTGTCTGTCTGTCTGTCTGTCTGTCTAGCTGTCTATCTATCTATCTATCTATCTATCTATCTATCTATCTATCTATCTATCTATCTATCTATCTATCTATCTATGAGAAGCATATACAGTGCCTTGTGAAAGTATCCGGCCCCCTTGAACTTTTCAACCTTTTGCCACATTTGAGGCTTCAAACATAAAGATATAAAATTGAATTTTTTTGTCAAGAATCAACAACAAGTGGGACACAATTGTGAAGTGGAACCAAATTTATTGGATAATTTAAACTTTTTTAACAAATAAAAAACTGAAAAGTGGGGCGTGCAATATTATTCGGCCCCCTTGCGTTAATACTTTGTAGCGCCACCTTTTGCTGCAATTACAGCTGCAAGTTGCTTGGGATATGTCTCTATCAGTTTTGCACATCGAGAGACTGGAATTCTTGCCCATTCTTCCTTGCAAAACAGCTCGAGCTCAGTGAGGTTGGATGGAGAGCGTTTGTGAACAGCAGTCTTCAGCTCTTTCCACAGATTCTCGATTGGATTCAGGTCTGGACTTTGACTGGGCCATTCTAACACCTGGATACGTTTATTTGTGAACCATTCCATTGTAGATTTGGCTTTATGTTTAGGATCATTGTCCTGTTGGAAGATAAATCTCCGTCCCAGTCTCAGGTCTTTTGCAGACTCCAACAGGTTTTCTTCCAGAATGGTCCTGTATTTGGCTCCATCCATCTTCCCATCAATTTTAACCATCTTCCCTGTCCCTGCTGAAGAAAAGCAGGCCCAAACCATGATGCTGCCGCCACCATGTTTGACAGTGGGGATGGTGTGTTCAGGGTGATGAGCTGTGTTGCATTTACGCCAAACATATCGTTTTGCATTGTGGCCAAAAGTTCAATTTTGGTTTTATCTGACCAGAGCACCTTCTTCCACATGTTTGGTGTGTCTCCCAGGTGGCTTGTGGCAAACATTGAACGAGACTTTTTATGGATTTCTTTGAGAAATGGCTTTCTTCTTGCCACTCTTCCATAAAGGCCAGATTTGTGCAGTGTACGACTGATTGTTGTCCTATGGACAGACTCTCCCACCTCAGCTGTAGATCTCTGCAGTTCATCCAGAGTGATCATGGGCCTCTTGGCTGCATCTCTGATCAGTCTTCTCCTTGTTCGAGATGAAAGTTTGGAGGGACGGCCGGGTCTTGGTAGATTTGCAGTGGTCTGATACTCCTTCCATTTTAATATGATTGCTTGCACAGTGCTCCTTGCAATGTTTAAAGCTTGGGAAATCTTTTTGTATCCAAATCCAGCTTTAAACTTCTCCACAACAGTATCTCGGACCTGCCTGGTGTGTTCCTTGGTCTTCATGATGCTCTCTGCGCTTTAAACAGAATCCTGAGACTATCACAGAGCAGGTGCATTTATACAGAGACCTGATTACACACAGGTGGATTCTATTTATCATCATCAGTCATTTAGGACAACATTGGATAATTCAGAGATCCTCACTGAACTTCTGGAGTGAGTTTGCTGCACTGAAAGTAAAGGGGCCGAATAATATTGCACGCCCCACTTTTCAGTTTTTTATTTGTTAAAAAAGTATAAATTATCCAATGAATTTGGTTCCACTTCACAATTGTGTCCCACTTGTTGTTGATTCTTGACAAAAAATTTAAATTTTATATCTTTATGTTTGAAGCCTCAAATGTGGCAAAAGGTTGAAAAGTTCAAGGGGGCCGGATACTTTCACAAGGCACTGTAGTTCTATCAGTATTTTTTCCAAATCATTTGAGTATCATCAAGTTGCCAGAATAATCCATAATAAAAAAGTCAACATAACCTGTCCCATTTACAACATCCAACAGTAAAGTAAAGTAAATTTAATAATGATCTTTCGATAACATAGTTCGATGTTAGCAGCTTGACACAAAGTTTAATCGAAACCCAGTCGCACAAAAAGGAGGTCTTGTTATCATGATGTTTTTCATATACGTTACATCTCTGCAAATACCTCTGATAGTTTTAATGATAATTACAGGTTTTATCAGAGATTCTTTGAAAATGTCACACTTGTTGTCACTTAAATATTATTTTTTTAAGTTTGCTTTAGCACATGATGGCACAGACTGTCAGGTCTTTATCTGTTTTATTCATGCATTTCTTTGCATTATTTATGTGCTCAACTACAAAAACCCCCCCAACCACATTTTCACTTGATAGTTTGAGTCACTGACTTATTTCCAGCTCGCTGAGCTGAATGGAGGATAATATAAGCAGCACTAATGTAAAGCAACAAGACATGATCATGTTGTGAACGTATGCATGAACTAATTGTGGACAAATCTGCATAGGACTTGAAAATCCAGAACCCGCACGAGCATCTCATTACAGTCCAATTTGTCTGGAATACAGAGGGCTGGTAACACACTTTAAAACCCTGCATTTTCTCTGCTGTAAAAAAGATCTCATTAGTTTCTCTTGCCCTCCACAGTCGGTCAGTTCTCTCAGGCACAATGCAGATCCCTCCTCCCTCACCAGGGTCCAACACCCAGACTTAAAATACGGGCCACAGCCATCTCCAACCTAAATCAAATGAAATCCAGCTAATTAGCTGCGCTTTTATGGGAAGGGGGCGCCACATGGCCTGGAGACATGCTTCCTCTGGGAATCAATTCAGCAAAGACACATCAGCTCTGAACGAAAGTGCTTCTTTCCTTTATGTTGGGCTATAAAGCCGCTCAACACCGTACAGTAACCCTTCCCAGCGGCTGGTCAGTCAGACTCTCCTGCTGCTGCTGCTGCTGCTGCTGCTGCTGCACAACTGCAAACGTCTGCTTTGTTTTACAAACTACAGGTTAAAGCTGGAATAAGCAGGATCACCTAGTTGATCGTTGGAATTTTGTCTTTATTGCTTTATGAATCAGATCCCTATTAGCTGGTCACTGAGGTTCCAAGCGAGCTGAGCCGATACTAAAATGAGCCGGCCACTGATTGGTCAGAGCGTCATGAGCGTGACGTCCGACACAAGAATCAAACCAAACAATGCGTATAAAACAAGCTGCCAGTGGAACTGAAATCAGCACCAAATGGGAATATTTTTATGCTTATGATTGAACTCCTTAACACGTTTAAAATTTTCATCTTCTGCACTTTATTTTCTTGCAATCATTAGTGTAAATTATTGTTTTATGCTGCGATATAATATTTTAAGTTCCATTTTTGTCAAACTTTTTATTTTCTTTAATTTTTTTTATGTTCTTTTATGTGTATTAAATGTGCTATACAAACAAAGCTGCCTTGCCTACATAACGATGTCAAGGCAGTTTTGTGCAGTCGTGCTGTGACAACCGCACTCACGTTGAGGAGGTATTATGAAGTAAGGGAAAATACCAACATGAGGAGAGCTAGAACTGTATAATGGAAAAGCAACCATGTGCATCATGGAATCAAGTGAAGACATGCAATCCTGATTGTCCAGATAAGTTAATAAACGTTTGTGTCATTATCATTATATACCTTTTAAATCCTGGGTTACTGGGCGCTTCAGTGATCATAGTTGATAACTTATTTCTTCCGCCAATCCTTCCGTTTATCTGTAAGTTAAGAAAAAAACTGATTTTTTTTGTGACGGTTAGCTGATCACCCAAGAATGTTCCCATTCAGACTTTCAAGAAATCCCTTTCTCTTTTAATGGGCAAAACGAAAAGGTTTAAAAACATTTCAGGTGCAGGATGTAAGTCAAAGTGTTTAAGCCTCTCTTGTGTGTGAGTGCTTCCAGTGATTTCTGGCAGGCTGTAAACTGCCACGTGTAAAAAGCCTCCCAGTGCAGATCCAAGTCGTTCTTGAAAAGTTTGCTTAACTTCATAATCTTACATAAACCAGTTGAATGAAGAAATGCCAAAACTGCCCCGATGGTGAGGATCGTGGTGTCAGGAGTTCTAAAGGATGAGGAGTTTGTGTGTTCCTCTCCTCGACGTGCTTTTCCCCGTTGGTGGTAAATGTGCTTCTTTAAATAGCTCTGATTAATTGGAGGTTTAAATTGGACGGGAGGAGGAAGCGGTGGCGGCGGCGGCGGCGGCGGCAGCAGCCGAAGTCTTGCTCCTCTCAGCCAGTCATTTAGGGGAGTGGTGCCTGAGTCAAAGGGACACCTGGCACTGGGTGACTCAGCCGCCGTGTGCAGCCTCTGCTGCATCGATTTGACAAAAATCCTCTTTGTGCTGGTGTCTGGTTACTGTAGGTGCGTACACCATATCTCTCAACTCGCTCTATGCTTTTCCTTTTCTTCTTATTTATTTTTTTTTTTGCTCTTTCTCTTCTGTTGCATCACTGGCCCCGTTTCCTCTATATAGTGACTTATTTACGGCTCCTCTTTCGTATTCTCAGCTCTCGCGGGGTCTGTCTCATTGTTTCTTGCACAGTTTTGCGTCACCGTGAGACCCCGCTTCACCCCTCCCGTTCACACAATTTATCAATAATTTCTTGTTTCTCAATTAATATCGGTGTCAGGTGGGAATGAGCGGTTTACTTTCTTGTATGACTATAGGCAGTTACTCAACAGCAATATAAACAGTGCTGTGCCAAAGTCTCCGGGCGCCACCTGCTTTGTTGTTTTTATCCATCCATCCACTTTACTACCTCTTTATCCTCCACGTGAGGCTCGCAGGGGGAGTTACAGTCAATCCCAGGTGACGTAAAGTGAACAGGCGAGGTACACCCTGGACAGATCGGCAGTCCACCGCAGGGCAATCATACAGAGATGAACAACCATTCACTCACAATTAGCCTAATCCTCAAATCTGTACGTTTGTGGACTGTTTTGAAGCGTAAAACGCTGAGAGAATCCATGCACACCTGTGGAGAACATGCAAACCCCACACAGGAAAGTCTAAATGGATCCGCATTGGTTACCTTACCCCCGTCCCCACAGCAGGAAGGTCACCAATTCGGCTTAAGGTAAGTGCTAGGACAGAAGATACTCTTGGAAGAGCTTCTTCTGTCCTACCACTTACCTAACCCCCTCTCCTGCACGATCTCCTTCTGTACCTGGATTCACTTCTGCACTCTCACCCTCTGTCAGTCCACTGTTCTAGTGGATTTCTCTCCAAGACCTCCGCTATGTAGCTTATTCCTCTTTCGTAAGTCGCTTTGGATAAAAGCATCTGCTAAATGCTTATATGTAAATGCTGTGAGGCAATAATGCTGGTCATTTGCACCACTCTGTGGCCCCTTCGGATGTCTGTCAAATTCTGTAATCACTGGCATTTGGACTGGAATGAAAAGTTGGTCTTGAATATATATATATTAGTAATATTTTATATATATATATATATATATATATATATATATATATATATATATGTACATATATTAGTAATCGCTCGATGAGTTTAACTCATATTTATGTAATGCTCACACGTGTCTTGAATAAACCTGATGTAATGGAGCTTCTTCGCAGCAGGTATTTGTCGACGTTTTAGCAGTAGCAGTAATTAAGATTCCACTCCAGTTTTCAGAGAGTCGGTGTTGTGATATTATTGAAGTATAAGTCATACTAAATATTTGACATTTTAACCTGTAGAAGCAGTTTAAAAACGGCATTTATGTTTCCTGTAAATTGTGCACAGGTTCCCAATAAAGTGGTTGAGAAATGATTACACTGTGTGATCATTATAGCGTTGTTAAATCAACAAATCTAATGGTGGCCCCAGACTTTTGCACGGCACTGTATAGAGAGAGAGCAATATAATGTTTATCCACTGTGCAAATGTAATGTAAGACAAGGCAGTTAAATGCCATTAAATGTTGAAACTGCTGATTGTGACAAACGCACCGGGGAACCGTGGTGGCCTTCACATACAAGAAAGTCCATCAGCTTCCGTCTCAAGGCCCGAAAACACACACTCTGGCCAAAAGTGTATATATATTAACATTTTAAATATCTTCACAATATAAAAACACTTGAGAGCAGTTTCCTCTTATAATAAACTGTCTTTAACTGTGTGATTTTTTTTTTTTATCTCAATCCATATCAACATTTTGGCCCAAGCACCCTGCCATACTCCCTTGTATATTTGAATTACGGGTAATCTGCTTCTGTGGGAGCCCAGGTCTTGTTTTAGCCATGCAGCATGAGCATAGTTTATCACACCCAAGAGCCCAGATCTATGCATTTATTTCTCAAATCAAACGCAAATAACGGGGTTACGTTTTCATTTCACTGAGTGGTTTACAGCAGACATGTTACATAGAGTACTTGGCCCGGTGAGTGACATTGCTTGGCCTTTCCCTGGCTTCTCCAGCCTGCTTAGGTATTCAGCGGTAGCCCCCGGTGATTGATGAGCGGCCACGGGGAGAGGAAATCTATCCCCAGGTTGCTGTGTGGCCTCGGTGATGGATGGCCCTCTAGAGGGCTCAGCAGAACTGATGGGTCATGGGCCTCGGAGAGCCCAGTGCTGGGAGTAAGAAGACGGATCACGGAGCAATGGAGGAGGACGCGGGGAGGGAAATGGGAATATGGTGGTGGGTGGAAAAAAAAGGTGACACAACCTGTTTGTTTTTGTCAGCTAATACATTGAAATAAATGTCCCTGTCTTTCTAAGGCAGGAAATGACAACCATATATATCTTAAACACTAAGGTTTGCAGACTTGCTTTACCCTGCATGTGTACTATGTATGTTACTGGAGTACTCCGTGGTGTAGTCTGTCGTGATTGTGTTGGACTGTTTTACAAAATATTGTGTTAGTTTGGGTCATATTATATCGTCATGGAACTCGTGTTGTCTCTTTTGCTGTGTTTCCATGATGGTACGGTTTGGTTTGGTAAAACCATGGGTCAGGCTTGCCATTCGTGCCAAATGGTCGCGTAGCGTGATGACATACCGGTGCGGCGACAACAAATGCCGACTTTGAACGTGTCACAACAGACAACAATGGAGGACTTTAGGGTTAGGGTTAGGGTTTGTCTCAATGACACGTCAAGCTTTGTTTGAGATTAGACTGCGGCAGGAAGTGACCAATCAGCTGACCGTTGTAAGTGAAGATGGTTGAGCTCCATCCTGACCATGGCGTTGGACACCACTGACGGAACTAACTTTGTAACCGATTCTCAACGACACAGGACCACACACCTGCCGTTTAATTGAACGATTTCAGGGAGCAGATTCCAGGGATCTGGATCTCCCAGAAACTACCTCGATTTAACCTGACTTCAGAATATAAACAGACATGGAGGCGAACCGTTGTCGCAGTCCGTTAATAGCGGTTGTGTGTGCGAGATGTTTTGTGCTGAGAAAACAGAATCATCTTAGCTTGTACAAGTTACGGTTCTCTTCAAAAACAAATCTGTTAATCTCTCTAACTACAGAGACTATATTTTGGCCAGATAATCTGTTAAAATCTAAAATTGGAAGACTTTTTTTGTTGTTCAGAAGGTTCCAGATCAAGACAGAAATCTGGCCAATTATCCTCTAGTGTGACTCTGATTCCCCAAGTGTAGGGTCCCAAAGAATGGAATGGGCTGGTTATTTTGGTACTATAGCTAATGGAAACAAATTTTAAAAAAAGTACTGTACCAAACCGAAGCGTTCCACTTGGTGGAAACCAACATTCAATATTTTTTTCCCAATTATATGAAAATAAAATACAAATAATGTAATTTCATGAATCGATTAGAAAATCCCATTTTCAGAAGCCAACCATTCAAAACGTTCATCTGTGGAACAACGTGCTGAACACAGACGTGAGTGAGCGATTCCTGGAAGGCTGAACTCAGGGTGCAAATTTAACTTGAAATATCCATCATAAAAACATTACAGTCAAAGATGACTGATGAGGAAGAGAAGCAGGTGAAATGTCACCATGTTATTGCGGCAAACTGAAGTTGATTACCGCTGTAATGCTGACAGAGAGGTCGGCTTCCACCTTTGGCCCCCCCCCCTTATTGTTTTGCATTCTCCCCAGTTATACCCTCACAACCCTGGAAATAAAGTCAATGTGCTTTTTCATAGCCTGACAGTTTGAATGTCAACGTCACCCTGGTATAAAAAAAGAAAGAAGAAAAGAAGCAGGTTTCTTACGATCTGCTGGTGTAGCACCTTTTGTGGGGCACGTGTTTGATCGCACTCCTGCAGGGAATTAACTGAAAATCAATCAAGATGATGCACAGCGAGCACGGAGAAAGTGACAGAAAATAATATAATCTGTGTGTTTATCATCACAGAAGACGCTGATCCTCAGGGCTGGTGATGATTCGGGGAAAAGATCACGTCTGACAGGTTTAGCCCCGTAAACATGGACGGCTCGTATTAGGCTCGGGCGTTTGACGTGCACATATTTCATGAACGCATAATGAGAACTTCTACAATGGCCTCGTGCACTTGAAGCAAAAAGTGATCATCAGTTATTCTCCGAATGTAGCGGAATATGGTAATGAATCTCTGAAGAGATTTTGTGATAATCTTTTGCTCCTCAGGCTTTTGAAGAGATTCATTACGTGCGCTGTACAACAGCAAACTTGGCCTGTTTCCATGCGGCCGTAAAAGTTGCAAACAAAGGCGTCTTTTATGGCCACTTTTTACATTCCAACATGGACAAGGTCACACCCCCCCGCCCTCCCCGCACACACACGTATCCACACACCCCTCATCTGCTCTTGTCTGTGCCAGAAGTTCACTCTGAGGTAACACCCCACCTAGTTGTGGGTTGCCTTTGTGATGAATTGGCATGGATTAAATGTCAACCCTGGAGCAGATTCAGCATCAGTGAAGACACGGCGAGTCTCTTCACATGAGAGCGAGTCAAACAACTCAGTACATCATCTTAATGTGAGGACCAGAGCCTGACTGATTTATTGCGTGTAAAAATCAGCTGACACAATGCTTTTTATATTCACGTTGGCTCTGGTAATACATTAAATACCAAGTATTTTTTTTTTTACAATGACCAATTTGAATCCCCGCCAGGTTTAGGGGGGCAGGGTACCCCCTGAGCAAGGTACCCAAATTCCCATTGCTCATTGGTAATTGGACACTCAGCCACATGGGGGCCACTGTCCAGTGCTGGTCCCAAGTCAGGATAAATAAGAGGGTTGCATGAAGAAGGGCCAAATCTCTGCTAAATCAAATATGAGGATCATACGCTGTGGCGAAAGATGAATGTACCCCTTTCCACCGCAGGAACTTTAGTTTGTCCTGCAGCCTTGGCAACTTTCCACCCAATCTACCCCGCGAAAAACTTTCCCTCGACCCCAAACTTTACCCCCTAAAGAAGTACCTACCTACTACTCACGACTGTTCAGATTACCAGGATGCTGATTGGAACACATTTTGCCACTAGAACAGGATTATTCAACTACAAACTCAGTTGGGCCACATAAAGTGCATTAAAAACATAATAAAAGAGCTAGCAATAAAAAAAAAAAGGTGCACAGTAGTAGCTGTAACACACTGTAACACATTTGTCTTCTCAGGTGCATCACAAAGTGCATGAAATCAAAAAGGTGCACAATATTGAATACTGTATGAATGTATGAATGAATGTTTCTGTTGGAACCTCAGGCTGGGCCACTATGAAGTTGGCTATGGGGCGCATGTGGCCCACGGGCCAACATTTGAGTAGGCTAGCACTAGGATGTTTTCTGTGGTAAATTTGGAGGCGCTCTAGAAACATGGCGGTGCATGATTGCGCCCTCAGTAAAGCGACAATTCATATTTTAAAATTGATTATACCCTTATATAAACATACTTATGGGTAGCATATTAGTTTCTACCACTAACACCCCCCCCCTAAAATGTTACACACTGCACCTTTTAATAAATACCAATTGGTAATTTGCTTATTTTCCACAGCCCTTGAAGCTCCAGCGAGTCTAACCACAGACTCTATTCAAGCACAGCAGTGTTAAACACAGTGTCGACCTCCACGTGTCAGCCTCTTAATCTCAGCCTGCTCTTGGACTTGCCTTTGGCCGCGTGTATTTTTCACTCTCGATGTCCGATGACGACGTCTTCCTGCACTCTCATGATAGTAATATCTCACTCTCTGGATTATGGGAACGCCGTCTCCTCCTGGGCAGCGATTTATCCAAATCGGGACAGTGAATGCTCGTGTTAGTGTGCAACATCGCTCTTCAGTATGAGGGTGTGAATTTGCGTGTGTGTGTGTGTGTGTCTGCAGAATTTGGGAGATCACTGTTCCTCTTCATCCGCCCGAAGGCTGAGTGATTTCCCCGCGTGAGCAGCAATTAAAGAAGTCTCTTTTGAAGGAATCTGCCGAAAATGCCGAAATGTGCACGTTACACTCTTGTAACCTTAGGCGAACACTTCCTCTTCCTTTTTATAATGTGTCTCTGTGCCTTTGTCTTCCGTCTGAGTGGCTCAAGAGGCTGTGGTATGATTTATAAACACCCTGACCGCCTTTTGGCAAGTTTGCGGCGGTATCTTCGCTTAACAGAGACTTCTGCAGCGCGCCGCTTCATCAGGCAACTGCTGAAATGGCTAATTGAACTTCTCTGTTCGCGTATACAGTACTCAGCCAAGCTGCAGTCAGACCTGACGCCGCTCCTCCATTACCATGCTGGGTTCTGCAGGCGCGCAAGATGCATATGGAAAAAGCACAAGATGCGCGACTGCCCAGAGGCCCAAAGAACCATTACTGCTCTGCTAAAGAGAAGGAAAAAAAAATCCCCAAAACATTAAAACCAACTTAGCATAAATATGTGAGCAGTGAGCCATCAATCATTTACCTCCCTGAACAGCCCCAACTGTCTCATACATTACAGATTTGGAATCTCTCGATCCTCTCTTGGTCTTCATTTGAGGCTCTTTGAGGACGTTTCCTACTGTACGCTGCAGCCGCGAGGTGAAACAGCGTGCTGGGTGCAGACTAAGATTACATTCAGATTAACATCAACACTGTTCAAATCCAGTGCAAGTGAAGAAACTGAATTGGCTTCCATTCATTTGGACAGCCTACACAAAACCTTAACTATAGCCGGTTAATTCCTAACCTAACCACAATATCTTAAACTTAACCAGTCCCTCAGAAATGAGGTTCTGCCTCTTTAGGACAAAGATTTAGGCTGCATTCACACCAGCTCCTTCTAAATCGTATCCTAGTTCGTTTGCTCGGAAAGTCTGGTTTGTTTGGGGAGGTGCGAATGCGCAACCAAACCCTGGTCTGCCTAAAAACGTAGGTCTCGGTTCGCTTCGAGTGGGTTAGGATTTGATGCAGCTCCATGTTTTGTTCTTCTCTCCATGTTGTCTCGTCTTCTTCTTCAGGCGAGGAGGGGAATACGTTATTGAAAAGGTTTGGTTCGTTTCACTAAAGTGCGAAAGTGTGAAAGCAAACTGGGACCGTAAAAATGTTGCCATAAAAAGGTCTGTATGACTTTGCCAATGAGTAGATCTGTTGTTTGTTGAAAGTGTTTTTAATCATTGAGTCATCACGACTTTAAAAAGCGTGTGTTGCTGTCTGTTTTTTATGGACCTGCAATTCCTGAGGACAGAAGTCCAAAAACAAATATGATGGCTGGGGTGAAATGAGTCCTTTTTTAAGATGCTTGATGTGTTCAATGACCTTAATGTGACTGCCCTGTCTTTAACTGCGCGCATGAATTCTCTTTTGCATGTGTCATCAGCACTGACAGAAAATGTCATATTTGTGAGTCCACTTGGTTTGGAAGCAAATATTAGGATAAGATCAGATGTAAGTTCTAGATAAATGAAGAAATCGAAGCTCTCCTCCACTGATTCTGATGTGACATCGCTCATGTCGCTTGGCCTCATATCGTATCAGATCTTAGACCTCATGCTGAGGTGGCACAAATCTGATGAGAAAAGTTGATCATTAGATCCTTTTGTCCACACTTCCATGAAAGAAAAATCTGATCTGAGTTCCTTGGATGTGGAAAATACCATTTGTTATGTACTGCGCTTCCTGCTGTCTGGATCAGATATGAGTCACTTGGCTCAGCCTGGTAATGTGAGCGTAGGTTAATCACTGAAGAGGAGAGTTTCCCGGTTTGCCTGGCAGGTAACCAGGCAGAGAGACAGAGTATGAAATCTTGGGAAGTGGCAAAGTGTAAAAAATCTCTCCTTACTTCTCTCTACTCACTCTGCGCTCGGACATTGATGGACGACTGCCCACGACTAAATAGTTTCAGGGGCTGAAGGAGGGGGGAATTGGAATTGGAGCGCGACACTTGTTCACAGCAGGGGAGGGGGGGAGGGGCAGCCATTTCCCCCCCCCTTTAATGAACTCTGGGAGCAAATCATAAAACACGCACTTCTTGGCAAGCGAGGTACTGAAAATGCCTCAAAAACTAATCATGACTTTCAGGCGGCACAATGTGAAATCACTGAGCTGCGTCACACTCCGGTCCACAGATCTTTTGTCATCTCTCCCTCTCTCTCCCTCTCTCCTTGAGAAACCTCCAGCAGCACCTGTCAGCAGCTTCTTAGTTCCTCTGGATGGGCAGCAGATTTATAATACACCTGCCGTATCACTGTTACCTGCTCGACTTGTGTGATGAGAGAACTGTGCGAGAACACTCACGTGGCAGTGAACCAGAAGAGGTAGCGCAGTGTGTGGAGATGTTCCATTGAGGTGGCTGGTAATTGATGTATCGCCTCAGCCATGTTCGTGCCGCGCGGCGGAGGAGAGGGGAAGCAATTTGTGACTCGGCTTGGGGCCCTCTCAGCAGCCTCAGTGAGCGCTCCAATTTCCCTTTCATTCTGCTCAGGCTTTTGTCTGAGGATAAACGACAAGCTGTGAGGTTCCACTGATCACATGGGCTCGCTGTTACTCACTCACACACGCATGCACCCACCCGGGGGTGGGGGGGCGGATGGACGGATGGATTTGGGCGTCTTGGATGGGTTGGCGTCATCAAAGGAGTGTTTTTGTGGCAGAGCAACTTTGGGTGGACTCCTTACTTCTAATGCACAAGCAGGACATACAGTGCACAAAGGAGGACAGGAGAAAAGAGTGTGTTTAGGTTTTGAGCAGAGAATCGATGTTGGGGCTGTTTGGGCTGACAGAAGAAGGGAAGAGAAATGAGTCGGTTGCTTTTTTGCTCCCATGTGAGCCTCCTGTATAAATATTCATCTTTCTCAACGTTCTGCATCAACAGCTGATGCACTTTCATCTATCTTTATTAGCGGCGCCCGAAAAGATGGAGCTCGCTGCCGCGTTGTGAACTGCATAATAGTTTTAACTCTGTTAGGGTCAACTTTGAAGTGGTTATTTATAGAGCATGACTCATAATTATAATTGTCATTATCATAAAATTCCATTCCACCAATTTTCAAAGCAAAAGTTTTACAGCGCTTAGTCCATAAAATACAGGTAATGAACATCATACGGCGTGTTTTTCTACGAGTGGAACGGTTGGGTTTGGTACGGTATGGAATCTCACCAAAATAACTGCCCCCACCGTTCCATTTTATGGCACCCTTCCCTTTGGGTTACCACAGTAATAGTATGGTATGGGCGGAGCTACACCCATGACAGTCAGCTGATTGGGCGATAGAAAAGCGTCACTCCCTTGTGATTGGTGTTTCCTCAACGCCCACAGTCTGTTCTCATGCAAAGTTTGACGTCTTGTTGAGACAAACGGTCACAAACCGAGCAGGACCAAAAAGTAGTTGCTCCATTGTTGTCCGTTGTGTCTCGTTCATTGTCGTTGCTCGATGTCATTGTTCATTGTCACCTGTACAACGCAAGCTTGATCCAGAGCTTTACCGTGACCAAACTGTACCGTACCGTGATGGAAACATGGCTAAATAGGGGAAGGAATCATAGGGAAACTGTACAAGATGAAATAAAATTCCTGATACCTCAGTTCAAAATGCCTTTTGAGGATTTTGAGGAGTGATCTCCAATGCTGCCAACTTTATCTCTGTTACCTCCGTTACCTTTGTTCCTGTGATAAGCGCCACCATGAGGAGTCGTGGCGTAGTGACACTGGTGAGTCAAAGCGGTGGCAAAATCGGTACATTATAGACGCTTATGCTGATTTTCCATCATGGGGTTTGGTTTGGTCTCTTGTACCATCAGGGAAGGGTGCCAAAAAATCTAACCAAATTTAGCTAAATTATTACTTTTACATTCTGTACAACTCCTAATATCAAATATAAAAGAAACTCTTCAAAAGAGATTTGAAAGACACTACAGAAGTCTGATCTCAGTAAAGAAACTGTTTGGACCTATGGCTCTGATCTGCAAGCCTGCAAAGCTTTCTCTCACGTTTGCATTGGTACACGTGGGGTTAACATTTGTGATGCATTCTGGAGCGGGGCCACTTGTTCCTTTCTAAATTTGCTGAGTAGTATAATTACAGGAAAGAAAATCATGCAGGGAGGTGTGCATATGGATATGCTCTGGAGTCTCTGCCAGCTCCCTCATCAAATATCTACATAACATCCAAGTTAGCGTGTGAGACCACAGCAGTAGAAGCTCTGGATAATTGACAGTGAGTGATTGGACAAGTGTCCTGAGTCAAATCAGGACGTCTTTTGTTGACTTTATCATACGTGAACGGAAAACTTTGGACACGATCCAATTTTTCGGAACATTTCCCAGACACTGCAGTGTCGAGCAGTACTATCAGACCTGGGTAATGCTGCGTTCCATTTACATCACGACTTCTGGTGTCTGAACTGTTAATGACGTCACCCCTAGGTTGAAATGTTGAAAACGCAAATATATCTCGGGCTGACCTTTGTTAGCCATTGTTAGCCTTTGTTAGCAATACCAGTTGTAGTGGAAGATTATTTGTGTTTTAAGTCATACTCCAACCTGTTTGTAGTCATCTCGCTTTACTAGTTGCTGTTGCCTCCGTCGATCTTGACATAAAATGGATCACTTCATTTGTACCATTTTTTGTCCCCCCCACCCCCAGCTGCTTATTGCATCGTGTATAATAATAAAACAAAATCACATTGACCTACAATATAGTGAATAAGTGCCAAAGTCACTAGTCTTGAATAGAAGTCTATGGGGAAAATTAACCTCTATTTCTCATTTAATGTGTAATGAAAACCACAATCTTCAGAGTTAATAGTCTCAATCACTACTTTAAGCTCTTCTTCAATAGAAAATTATGCCATTTTTTGTAAATTATGTTCCCATTATGAGGCACATATGAGTGTGATTGACGGCTGGTGTCGTCCAATACACGTCGGTGGTTGTAGGTGATGCCTCTGAACTTCAGATTGCAAAATGTCAACTTGACACTGGCCAATGTGCGATTGCAATTACAATATTTGTGACAATCATTCAACAGAATTTTAAAATAAAAGTGTTATCATGCAATAATGTATATAGTAGTTTACAATAAAAAACACATTTATGATGCAAAATGAATCTATTAATTAAAAAAAAACATACATAAATGAGTTTGACACGTCTGATTTACTGACTCTAAAGGGAATTCCAGTTTTGTTTTCCACACATTACATGAACAAAACATGACGCCTCATTTGCAGCAAGAATCAGAATTCAATGGACTCATTTTTTTTTAATCTTAATTAAATACATTTTTAAAATGCAGCCTGAAAAAAGAAAACAACAAAAAAATATAACAACACCCGAAATGTCTGTTGGAGCTTTTAGCTGTTTATTTTGTAGGCAGCGTCTCTCTCTCTTGGAAGTTAATGCGACGAGACCTGTTTGCCTTGAGGTGACAAATTAGTGTAATGGCTTTGGTGGAGGGAGGAATGCTTTCAAGTCTCCACAGCAGGAGCAAAGCTTTTCCTGCACAGATTGGTGAGAAGAGTGCGTGTGACTGACTGTAAATTAAAAATGAATATTTCAAGATACGTAATATTTAAAACAAATGAGCACGCGGTGGCTATTAGCTTAACAAGAAGTGAAATATTGCCGTTTCTCGTTCTGAGTGGAACGAGTTATTGGATGTTTCTGCAATCTGAGCCCAATTGTAACCCTAAAACCTGGTCTTAACCCTAAAAAGGCACTTTAAAGTTTAAAGTTGTGGGGCCCATGCAGACAAAATGTCCCTAAATTTGATCCCTGAAGTGTATCCTAACTGAAGTGGCAACCTAATTGCCGCTCTTGCAGGACATAAAGTTTCTGTACTCTTGCTTTTCGTGAGGTAATAAACTCCAAATAAAATCTAAGAAGGAAACAAAGCCGTCGTAAAAGAAAATGCTTTTATTTGCAAACTGTAATCCACATTGAACAAAAAAATAAAAGTCTTCAAACTAAATCCTGGGTATCCGGTCTGTCACCTCAAACTAATTGACAGGATAAAATAAGTTCCTTATGCCTAAAAGACGGTCGCTCCCGTCCTGCTCCGATAACTTAATTAGAACGCAGAGATGCCGACAGGTGCCCACGTGGCTCATTTACTACAGTTTACTACAATAAGCTGTGCTTTGTGGCAGTATCGGTTTGTAGTAGCAGGACAAAATAAAAGCATAATTAACCTTATCTACTGAATAGACAGTAATTAAGATAAAACGAAATATCAGTTATGATTAATCATTATAAATTCAAGCAAAATAGACATTAAATTATAATAATAATTAGGCACAAAACGCGAACATAAGCCTCATATTTTCCATGGCTCTAACCTAAATTAACCTTAATCACAATTCACAATTTACTGCTAACATTAACCTCAAAAACCAGGTTCTGTCTCATTACGTTACATTTCTCATGTTCACACATTTTAATTCAGCTCTTTATTTAGTTTTCGTTCTGGTAGACTGAACGAATGAATGAATGAATGAGTGAATGAGTGAATGAGTGATTGGCAGTATTCAGGTAAAATACTGCAGTAGTATTTTCTGTATGCCGCATGTTCAGTACAGTGCCTGGCTTGCATCTGATGGCTCATCATAAGCAGTTAACTCTGATGAAAAGCCTTGTCCATGTTTATCTACCACATTCAATTTTCATTTATTACCAGGAAATTAAACACGGCTGTCAGATCGTGTTTCCACCGAGGGCCGTCATGTTACAACAAACAGCGTGGGACGTGTGTGTTTTCTCTCGCTCTCTCTCACGCTCTGTGTTAATCACACACACACACACACACAAACCTGTTTTTATGTCTTAGTGAGGACACATCAGTGACATGATGCATTTCCTTGCTCCTTACCTTAACCTTAACCTTAACCTTAACCATCACAACAAGTGCTTAACCCTAACCTACAGCCAATTCTAACCCTAACCCTTAACCCAGGTGTTAGCCCTGAAAAAGCCCTTTAAATGTATGGGGCCCAGACAAAATGTCTCCATGAGGTCAAAATGTCCCCACAAAGATAGTTTTTTTTTTTTTTAATGTTTCTCCGAAAGATATGAAAAGTACACATACACTTGTCCTTGTTGGGACCCTGCATTGACTTCCTGTCTTCATGCTTAATCTTAATCTTAATCTTAATTTTAATCTTAACCTTAACCTTAACCTTAACCTTAATCTTAACCTTAACCTTAACCTTAACCTTAATCTTAAACTTAACCTTAACCTAACCACAATTCCCAATTTACCGCAAACTTTAACCAGTCCCTCAGAAATTAGGTGGTTCTGCCTCAATAGGACCAGGTTTTGGTCTCCAAATGTGAGACTACAGTACTTGGAGAACTGAGGTTACACAAGTAACCCAAAGTTGCTCAGAAATAAGGTTCTGCCTCACTAGGACCAGGTTTTGCGGTCTCTACTATTGGTCAAAGGTCCAAAGTGGCCGCCACCTTGCTTTTCATAGAAGATCCACACACACACACACACACACACACACACGCACACACACACACGCACACACACACACGCACACACACACACACACACTGCAGATACATTACCTTCCAGTTTCTGCCTTTGTAATATTTATCTTTTGTTTTATGATTCTTTTCCCCGCACTCTTCATTTATTTATCAATGTGTAAAAAGGAGAATTAAAGATAATAAAGACAGTAAAAAACATGCATTTACATCAACCCTTTACTGTCTGTGATTCCTTGACGGTGCAGATATTTAGTTTCTGCTCCCGTGGTTTCACTCTCCCCTCCCGGGCGGTTTGCAGTTTCCGTGGTGATGCAGAAATAAAGCAGCTAATGTGAAGTTTAGTGTAAGACGGGGGGGAGCGCTGAGCCCCCGGGGAGCAGGACTTGCTGTCCAAACAGTCCAGCTGAAATTACTTGAATCATTGTAGCACATCTGATATAATCCTCCTGGCACTAATTAAACAACCCTCATGCTGAAAGTAACTCTTGATTATCCTATAAATTAATCCATAAACATAAACTCGTATGCAAGTTAATCTCCTCGCGCCTTCAGTTCCTTGACTGTTGCTGCAGATGGTTCAGAGGCGCCATCATTCATTATGCATGAGTCAGATTATATCAGTTGTTGGTCAAAATTCTTATTTTTCCGCTTCCTCTTCATCTATCTTGTTCTGCTAATCTCGCGTCAGCTTCAAAAAGGACACACGAGCAGTTTCCTCGCGGCAGATTAGACGTACAGTAGCATGTGCTTTTGGATTTCAAGTTAATCAGAATCTTGCCGGCGTCTTTGCCCTTTTCAAACTCTGTGATTCTGCCAATCCTCAGTCAAATTGACATTTTCTGACAAGGATTGCACTAAAAAAAAAGAAAAAGAAAAGACCACATGATTTCATTATTCAGATAAAGAATTCATTGTTGCTTTTACACCATTTTTTCCAAGCCATAAACGAAATGACCCTAACTCTCACCTTATATTTTTATTTTTACCTATTATTTTTTTTGATTTAACCTTTATTTCACCTGGAAAATCCCATTGAGATTAAGATCAAGAGAATCCGAGATAGGAAGCAGCAAATACTAAACAAATGTCCTCAGTTAAACACAAGCAAAAGACAAATAAAGCAGATTATGAAAAAAACAAGTTGCATGTTGTATGTCAGCACCAAGAGGATAAAGTAGTTTAAAAGTGAATGAATTAACAAAGTCCTTTTACAACTAATTAGCACATTTTATGGAACTGTAGACTTTGATTGTGGATTTTCATTCACAGCATACTCTAATCCAGTGATTACCAAAGATTACAGATGGGTCATGGGAGATTTTTTACCAAACAAAATGTGCATACTTTTGCCAACCATTTCCATCCATCCATTATCTACCACTTTATCCTCCACTGGAGGGTCGCGGGGGGGGGGGGGGGGGGGGGGGGCAGTCCATCGCAGGGCCACCCATAGAGACAAACAACCATTTATTCCCACAACTACAGTCAATTTAGAGTGACCAATTTACCCAATCTAATCCCCATGTTTTTGAACTGCGGAAGGAAACCGGAGAACCCGTAGAAAACCCACGCACACGCGGGGAGAACATGCAAACTTCATGCAGAAAGTATGCAAAATAAAAATGAATCATACATTTCTCACTCAACAACACATAAGAAGATGAAAAAAAAAAATGCATCCTGTAAATTTACCAAGCACCATGGGTTAAACATTAAAGTGAGCCAATTAAACTCATTCCCACTGGTCAAAAGACCAGTTTAAATCTGGGTTTAATTGGGTTTTTTCATCTTTGGGAACGGAGTATATCTGACATAAGTCATGTGTGCCGCACACTCTCCGCAGTGTCAGACGCGTCAGAGTTGCAGCCAAAATCCCCACTTTTCACTTCAAACAACTTTCAGTACTACTATTATTTTTGCTATTGCTAATTTGTCCTCTCCCATATGCAGCCCTGAGCTCAGCAGCAGCAGCAGCAGCAGCAGCAGCAGCAGCGTTCGGCTTCTCCCCGTTTTAATCGAAAGCTTTTAATTGTCCGAAAAAATAAGACCCAGATTTTCATTCCGTATCGATTTTCCTCTCCACCTCCCCACCACCGCGTAACACTGCAGACACAGAGTGGAAAGTGGAAGTGTTGGGTGTCGGGGGTTTGCCCACACACTGTCTGATCGCTCTCCCACTCTGCTTTAAAACGGCTCCTCTGAATATGCACAGGGCCGTTAAAAAGACTTATACCTATTGTGCCCACATAAGCCAAGAGCTGCCCTGGGAGCCATAAAGGAGCAAGCAGGGGAGGAGGAGACGCAGGAGAGGAATGGATGAGCAAATGCAGCAGAGGGACCTGAACCAAACCTGTGTGTGTGTGTGTGTGTGTGTGTGGACTATTGTGATGTGAATAATAACTCTGTCAGGTCACTGGTGGCCCTGAGTGTCTGAGAAGTCGCTGCAAATCCTCATTTTTTCTTTTGCAGGAAAAGCACAATGCCAACAGGGCCAAGAGATGAGTTTTATTTTAAAGCTTTGTCTCATTCCCCAGATTACGTTTCCCCTTCGTCTCCGCCGCCCTGCCCTCGCCGCTCTGTTATCTCGCCCACATTTAACAATATGTGGACGCTATCTCCCACTTTTTATAGTCTGACTTTACTCTGCAGTGTTGCTACAGCGGGGTTATTGTGAACGTATCGCCTGCACCAAAGTGGATCTGGTGTTGTTTATGTTATTTTTTACAAAAGTTGAAATGGCATTGGTAAATCTTCGTGTTTTTACTTTTTTTTTTTTTTCAAACGTGGCAGTGGTTTGTTTATTTATTTATTTATTTATGTTGTTTGTTTATATGCAGACACACACACACACACACACATATTCTTTTTCTGCCTGATGTAATTATGGAAAACCGTTGTTTCCTGTGGAATTAATTCACTCTGTGGTGAATGTGCATGTTCTCACAGTTCACTGACAGGTACACAGTCTAGAGAATGAGAGAGAGAGAGAGAGAGAGAGAGACCCACCACCAACTCATCCACATCTCTTTCTTCTCATGCTCAGGCGTCCATGTCTCTGCACGAACAGTGTAGTTGTCTTTTCCTTGCGTGTTGTGTCCCCTTAAGTCCCCTCAACTTAAACTTAAACATTTGGGTGTAGTTCCTCTTTTTCCAGCCTTTTTTCCCCCCCGGATTGATCTCCTGTTGCCCAGCGTGCCTGCTTCTGATTCTGCCTTCTCTGTCTACGTCCCGGTAAACACCTGCTGTCTGTCCCTTACAACGAGTTTTTCCTTTTAGTCTCGTTTGGCCAAGCCTGTGTGGATCCTTGAGGTTTTGGCTGCTGACTTGTCAACCTTGACTACATGCATATACACTGCCCGGCCAAAAACAAAAAAGGTCACACACTCTTATATTTCATTGGATTAACAAAGTATTTGTGTTAAAACCGGGATGAATAGAAGCCGGTGCACAGACGACAGCGTGCCAATGTATCGCTGCATTTGTCTAATGTGAACAACAAACCCCAGAGAATGTGTGTGCAGCCCTTGTCCTCCAGAGTTTATGTCTGGAAACGCTTAATGTCGGGCCGCCACATCCTAAATAACTGATGGTAAAATGCTGGAAAGGAAAGTGAAATAAACGCTCCTCTAGGCCCTAACCTCTCTCTCCCTTCTCCATTGTTCCAATCTTTCTGCAGAGGATATCGCAGCCTTTTCTTATACTAAATGAGCTCTTTTCACATTTCCGCACCGGACCTTATATTAATTGCTTTTTTTTTTTTATATAATGGGCAGAGACGTCTATGGAAGACTTGCTCCATCTTCTCCAGATTGGAGCTGGTGGAGCCATTAGTGAAATTGGGCACAACTCCAAGGAAACATTTAGGGGGTGAAAAAAGGTCATTCTGATCAAGAGCTTTGTTTGAAATGAAAAAAAAAAAAAAGAAAGAAGAGAAAATAGAGATTTACCGGTAAAGGACTAGGTCCCTGTGTACCTGTGGTAGTTCCTTCAGGACATTGTGATTCCTCCAAATAACAAATTGCCGCTAAAAGCCTCCACAGCTGCTCGATCACGGGGGGAATTTGTCAGACATTCATGGGGCGCAACTGGGAGTCGCACATGAGTCAGCGACTTGAGCGGCGCTCACTGCTCTCGCCGGTTTACAGCGGTTCCTTTCTTTCCCGTCCTTCACGCGCGCCGCCAGTTTACAAATGCACACATTCAGCAAGAGCAAACCATTCTCGTGTACACAGACTCAACTCAGACTTACAATAGCCATTATTAAACTGCTGCTGCCTTCTGTCTGCAGCCTCGATAAAGGCGTGACTCACTTCTGTGGGGGAAATAAAATAAACCCTCACCAACCCAACATTGAAAGGACAGAAGCCGATTTTTCTTCAAATAACTCTGACAGCTCTTTATGTGAAATCCCAAAAAAATGGATTTTTGACGTGAAGACTTTTGTCACGATCTTGTCATTTTGGTATAAAATGGTCGCTGATGCAATCCTGGCTCATCCGACAACACCTGAAGTGATAAATCCTCATCTGAGAGTCTTTCTCGGTTGCCTAGTGTTTATCCTCCCGGCATGAAGGGGAGATATGGTGTCAGTCCATCTTCTTGTTTCCAGAGCAGAACTTTAAAACACACTTTAAAAAGAAACTCATCATCATTGAGTGATATGGTGCCTTCTTGACATTTTCATTGTGCTTTTACACCCAGCAGTCGCCAGTGGCCTGAGAAAACCAGGAGGGAGTTCTCACATGCATTCAACGACTGAATTTATTGGTCCAAAGTCTGTGAAGGACATTCACTTGGACTCACAGGAAATAGTTGGTGGATGAAGGTCAGAGCAACTGTGACCTTACAAAAATGTATGGACATCTTAGGAAACTCTTGGATTTCAAAGATGTGTTTAGTTAGATCAAAGAAATCTTTAACTTCAACCAGCAAAATTATTTTTTTTGTAATTTAATCGCAATATCATCTCCAAATTTGGTATGAATTTGGTGTTTGAAGTTCAGGGCCACCTTCAAAAACCAAAAGGGTTAGGGTTTGGGTTCAGGTCATCTGCATTCGTCTAGTTTTGCCTTACTGTCTTCTTGAGTGGATTTCTTTCAAATTTGGTTAAAACGTTCCCTTCGAGTCAAAGATTAATTTTATTGGTCAAAATTCTTTATAACCACACAAAAGGAATTTTATATATTGCCTTTTACCCACAATATTGCACAGACACCGACAGGGAATCCTTTCAAATGTAGTGCACACGTTCACCTGGACTAACAGGTGAACTGATTAGAATTTAGTGGTTGAAGGTTTTTTTTGGAGTGGATTTGTCCAAATTTTGTACAAATGTTCACTTGGTCTCATTTCGTTGGTTGAAGGTCAAAGATTGAAGTTTTTATCAGTCAAGTTTGACCAAATTCAGAGGAAAACTTTCTTCAAGAGACTTTAAAGTAATGTGAAATATGTAGTAATGCTCATATTTTGTTTTACTGTTCTTTATCATTGGGGGGGAATATTACAAATTTGGTAACTATGAGAACGCCTTCTCATCACACGATGGCTCTTTGTCAGGAATAGAGAACATTCCCTTTCTGTGGCTTCCAACAGGAGAATTTAACATTTGTGACTGAGCTCATATAAGGTGGTAGACTATTAATCTTTTAGACTTGGATGATTAGGATTTGTACCGTTCTTGCTGAGGCTTTTGGTCGACCACTTTATTCATTGTCTGCACTCTTGACGTGGCGTAATGCGAAATGAATCGATACCTGCTCCGCGTCAAAGCTAAAGTTAAAGAATAATTGAATGAGTGCCCCTCAGACTGAGACAAATGACTCTCATCTATGAGTGATTGAACTTGCCCTTCAATACCTTACATTTCCTCCTCTCCCCTGCATTCTTTATTACCTCGCGCCGCACACCAAATTGAAATTCAAAGGAGCCGCGTGGGTTCCACAACAAACAAACGTTTGTTTGCCAAATGATCTCGCAGACACGCCTAACACAAACATAGTAATAGTGACAATGAGCTGAAATGAAAGTTTAAAATCACATGCATTTGTATTTGTCTGCCGGAGGTTCTTGTTTGTGTTTGTGCTTCATTATAAGTCTATTCCCCCGTTGACACCCCAACTGATGTTGGCACAAATTGCCTCAGTGAGGGTCTGGCTGTCCAGTTCTTTAGAACTCGGAGAGAAATGGATAGAGCGCCCAATTACAGCTATTTCTTTTACAATATAGCTGCTTTTACAGCTTCTTTGAACAATATACCTTGAGAGCTGGGTAAGCAGTTACTGCTCTGCTTCACTGCCAACAATATTACATATATTTTTCTTTCTGCACTTGCAGACAAAGGAAAAAATCCACTCTTCCTCATCCAAGTATGGTATGTTCTCAAAGTGAAAACCTCACCAACACCTGCAAACAGCTGGCTATCATGTGCTCTCCCTATCTTATCCAATCACTTGGTTTGTGTCGGCTCTGGCTGCGATCGGCAGTGATGAAAAGATAACACCCAGGTTAATGTGTTAATTTCTTCTCCTAATACTTAATTTTGGGCAGGTGGCATTCAAGCAGTGATCTAAAATTATCCAGTTGCCACTGAAGAACTAAAGTGAAAAAGAAGTACAGGGTTACGTTCATTCAGAGTAGCAGCCACACTGTTGAGTTAAAGTTAAACTGTAGATCAGATCTGATGGTTCACATTTACAATTACAAGCGTGTTGCATCGGACTTTCACAGGACTGTGAGAGATCACTCGTCATGCTTCAGTACTGAGGGACCACTCGGCACTGGAGCAGGAGATAGGTCACAAAGCGAAGCCACTGAAGTGAATTCATGGCGGGCAGATTGAGCTTGAGAGGAAGACACTCTCCTCTTATTTGTCATTTTGTCTTTGCCGCACTCCCGGAAAACTCATTCATGATGTCACATGGCCACACCTGTTAAGTATTGATTTCAGGTGTTTCAATCAGGTTTTGGACCAGGCCCCTTATCTCCAATGAAGGACAATCTTAATGCTTCAGCATACCAAGACATTTTGGACAATGCTTCCAAACCCCTTGTGGCAACAGTTTGAGGAAGACCCTTTTCTATTCCATCATGACTGTGTCCCAGTGCACAATGAAGGACTATAAAGACATGGTTTGGTGAGTTTGGTGTGAAAGAACTTAACTGGAAGAGCCCTGACCTCAACCCCATCGAGCACCTTTGGGATGAACTGGAGCAGAGAGAGTTGAGCCAGACCTTCTTGTCCAACATCAGTGCCTGACCTCATAAATACTCTACAGAACTGGTGTGGAAGCTGTTTTTTTCTCACTGACTTCTCACCAAAACAGTGACTATTTCACTGCTGATGGTGCTTCAATCACTGCACCGGCCAACAGCGACCCAACAGTCAGCCATTTCACAAGGCCACAGTCGCTGTGCAACAGTTCCTATCCCTTGAGTGATTAAAATCACCGAATAAAAGGATAAAAATGCCATCTGTATATATAGTGTATATATGATTTAGGACCACATACTTGAGTGACACAAATCAGTTAATTCAGCTCCTTGTTTAGCACCATTTTTGGTTACAGCACATTCACATGTCAAATATACCCAGACCAACAAGCTGGTGCCATTGTTTCTGATCAGCTGGGACTCTTTCAGTCTCTTTGCTTTGATTTGATTCTGGTAGTTGTGGAAAGTTCTGTGCTACAGGAACGTTGGACTCCCTTCTTCCAGCTTCCCTTTTGGTGGCATGGCCATCTTCAAGTGTTCAGGAAGGCGCAGGATGCAGCTAAGCAGCCTCATTCACTGCTCTGCAATCATTTCAGACAGTGGACGTACCTTTGGCCTCCTCACGATCTCCTTTGTCATGTAGTGCCATCTTATCTTTATGTCATCAAACATAATTCAGCAAGAAGTCGGATGCCTTGTTTAGCCGCATTTTTTTAAAGAAAAAAAAGAAAAATGTTTAAGCAGCATAAGTGGATGTATAGCCTGTTCGTCACTGCCTGCTGTGAAAAGCCTTAAATCACTGCTATTTGTGCTCATTTTGGTTTTCGCCGGGTACTGCACAAAGGCAGAATTTCAGAGCTCTTTGTCATCTATTATTCATGACTACATTTAATTAAAAGTTGCCCGAGTGTTTGTGTGATATGGTACGACCCTCCGTTTGTTTTTCTAATTACTGTCGCCTCCTCTCTTGTTTCCTTTTTGATATGGTATCCTTTCCATTATGTGAGCCGCAAACTTGTTTGGACAAAGGAAAAAGAAATGAAACTAAAAGGTTTTTGAAAACCACACCACATATATGTACTGCATATGTCTTTATATATATATATATATATACATATATATATATATAATTTCACTATATACATATACATATACATATATGTATATGTATATATGTATATGTATATGTATATATATATGTTTATATATATATATATATATATATATATATATATATATATATATATATATATATATGTGTATATAGTGAAATGATTTGCGGTGTAAATTCATGCGTAACCTGACGTGCATGAGGAAAACAGGGCATCTGGGAAGGTAATTAAATCCATACAGTCCCTGGAGTCACAGATGTGTGGATCATGTTTACAGCAGCGCCTGTTGTCCACTGAATCATGCTTCATCTGGATGTATGTGCATCTGCAAAGTAGCGGAAACAGTATATATATATTTAGAGAGAGAGAGAGAGAGAAAGTGGGACAAACCCTATTTAAAGAGGCCTTGTTAATGAACAGTACAGGCTATAATTAGTCTTGGTGGTGCAGTCAAGCTTGTTGGTGGACTGTAATACAAACAGATTTTGTGTGTTAATTAAAGTGTGGCGGCTCGGGCAGCATTTTTCTGTCAGAACCTGACCGCGGTCAGAGAGAGCACTAATTGAGCCTGACCCAAACCTTACATTCACAACGGTTTTTCTTCTCTGTTCCAACATGAAACATCCATCCATCGTCCATTCCACTTAACACAAGCTGCTTAATTGACCTGTTTACACACGTGTGTAGTGCTAAATGTGCACTGAGGCTATATCAGCCAGCTTGACCTAATCCATGGTCAAGTGGAAGGGAATTGGGCTTGTAACCGGACAGGTGAAGGGCTGAGGTGAAAAATATGTATAAATACTGGGCAAAATAAACATTAAATACAATTTTAAAAGACATCAAAACTGTGCAATGTTAATAATCACACTTATAAAACCTTGACTAGGTAAGTCAAATGTTTAAATAAAAACAAGAGTAAGTTTAGCTCTGATGCCGGTGAATGAATGGATGAATGAATGATTGGTGTATACAGTACGTGCAAATATGACAACGTCTCATTCTGAATGGACTATATGCACAGAGCGCGTCACACCCTCCAAAATATAAGCCAAGGGGAAACCTGGACTTTGTATGGTGACGTTAGAGATTATTGAGTGAAACTGGAAAGTTGAGGGTTTGATTCCCGGCTACGCTACTCCACATACCGATATAATGTCTAGATTTTAAAGTTAGAAACATAGATTCCAACAGCGTTCTGTTTGTTTTCTACCCTCCTCCATCGACGATGAATAAATATTCAGAGATTAAGATAGATTATACAACCCCGCCCCGCTCCGCCCCGCCCTGCCTCACGCTGCTTTGTAGGAACATCTTTGTTTTTTTGTGTCCCAATAATGTCACGTCTCTTTTTTAACACGTGTGGGCGACAGAGCGGTGATTAAATAGCCAGCTTCGTGCTATGATGTGGCAGCCTTTTAGAAATCAACCTTCTCCTCCGTCACGATGACCTGAATCTCTCACTCAACATAAAAGCCATTCACTTTCCACACACACACACGTGTGTATTTGTGCGTGTACTCACGTTCCCATATGGATGTGATGCTTTCCCTCCATACGGTACGGCATAAAGGGCACGTTTAAAAGTTTGATCGTCCCGTCTCTCGTGATTTAACTTAACGCCAACGAGATGAGGCAGCGCGTCGGCTGGAGATGACCTCCAACTAAACTCAATGCAAATGGCGTCTTAGTGACAGCCGCGCTTTAATTATACATCGTGTTTGCAAACTGCTTTGGTTCACGTCAGCAGCTGTAAACACTCTTTTCATGCATGGGTGTGCAGATGAGAGGCATATGTGGAGGAAACACGCAAAGCCTCCTGTCATCTGCTGTCAGGTGCTGCCTTTTACTGCAATTGAAGATTGGCAAAAAAGTGGTGGAAGGAAGGTTGTGGGGGGGGGGTCTGTGGTTCTGAGTGAATACTCTCCTGCTGCTTGTCTCTCTTTTTATTTTTGTTAAATCCTCAGAATGACAGCTCCTCTGTGATTCTTACGACTTCTCTGCCACCTCTTCTGCCCCCAGCGTTCCCCCCTGTCTCCCTGCTGTTGGCTTTTTAAAAAAGAAAAGGCCCCGTTTCATTCTCCCCATCCCATTTTTTTCTTTCCGCCTCTTTCTGCTCTCAAAGCAGTGACCCACAGAGGGGGTTGCCGCATTCTGGATAACATTTTAGAGCAAATAAGGGCAGTCAGTCAGAGGAGAAGCCATGCAGGAGTGAAGGAAGGTGTCAGGAGTCGCATCTGTGGAAGGAAAACGGAAGATGCCAAGAAGAGGGGGGGGAGGATGGGAGAGGTCTGGGGCAAGAGAGACGCAGATGAGGAAAACCTGTACAGCAGTGTTTGCTTCCACATGATTGAGCTGTTGCTGTTGAAGTGTGGTAATAAAGCTCCAGAGATTCCCCTCAGAGGAGCGTTGTTTGGGTTTGCGTCTGTCTTCACATCTCCCTCGCCTCCGTCTATGTTTTCCCTCTCGCAAGAACGAGGAACACGCTGATCTACATAATTGTCATCACTTGGTGTCCCACATACTTCAAAGTGTTAGTGGAAAGTTGGATGGGAATGACGGAGGAAATTGAGCTTAGGTTGGCTAATAAAAAAAATTGGCTGATATTGGCCTTTCGCGGATTTATGGTATCAGCGTTTATGTCCGCTCAACTTTTATTCTACAGAGTTGACTATATGCTCTTAATGGTTTGCAATAAGTCGACTCTCCTGTAAACTGTCAGCGAAAGATGCACCGATGTTCTACAGTCTGTGTCTGCAGAAGTTACAGAGAGTCTTCAGCAACAAATTATAGAATTTAACGAAGGCTGCAGCAGCTGTGCCGCACTTTTGTCCCCTTTAGTGCCACATTGAATCCCTCATGACTAAAACAGATACTAAGAGACAAACAGTTTTGATCTATATCGGAAAAAAGGAATCAATTCAATTCAGCTTTATTTGTACAACAGTTCACACAATGAGCTACAGACCATCTGCCTAGACAGGTTGGGGTGAAAGGAAAAATGGGCGGAGTGAAAGGGAAAGAGGGAGGTGAGGTAGAGACAGAAGAGAGAGACCAGGAGCAGATTATAACAGTTGTATCAGGTTATAGGTTTAGACAGGACAGTCCTGAGTCAGTTATGACATGTTTATGGTGATACATGGTCATATGTACAAGCAGCAGCAAAGATTGTTGACAAAACATACATATATATATATATATATATATATATATATATATATATATATATATATATATATATATATATATATATACATATATATATATATATATACTGTATATATTGTATAATAATACTACAGCTAGTGATAATTATAATAGCCTGGAAACTGGATCTGGATCCTGCAGCCTGCCAGATGAGGGCAGAGAGAAAGAGAGAAGACAGGAAGGAAAGACACAAACTATGGAGAGGTTTTAAGGTTTTAAGTCTAACTGTAAATACAGAGAGGGTTTCTGCCTCCTGAAACCACTAAAGTTACCTTACAAAGTCCCTGTTTTAAGCATGTACCGTATATTAACATTTTTACATGTTTTTCTTGTCTCAGGTCCCCCCCCCCAATGATTTAAAAAGCAATCATGATTATTGATGAGTTGGTGCCATGTTGTCGTTTTAATTTAGTAAAATACGGCACTTTTTAACAGATGTTCTGTTCAAATTGTCAATTCTACTCCTGAGCGCCACGACTTAATGAGTCCTAATGGCAGCACTTATCACAGGAATGAAGGCTAAATTGAAAGTTAATTAATGAGCAAAAGAACATTGACAATGAATGGCAGTGAAAAACTGCACTTGAGATGTTTTGATGCACTGATGATATCCTGAAATGAGGATTATCATGTGTATATATATGTGTATATATATATATGTGTATATACGTATATATGTGTATATATATATACATATTTATATATATATGTGTATATACGTATATATATATATATATATATATATATGTGTATATATATATATATATATATATATATATATATATATACATATATGTATATATATATATATATAAAGGCAGGTTTTCTCAGGCATAAACTGCATAAATTTTTTTCCCTATACTATATAAGAGGTTTAAATGGGTATATAGTGTATATGTATAACAAAAAACTTTATACACAATATGTCTTTGGCTTTTTCGACGACCTTCCGCTGTCTGTCTGCTGACACTGGTCTCAGACGCTGCATTCACACGACAACACAGGTTGTGTAACCACGTCTGAAGGGAAACATTCAGACAAATGTCCTTGCAGTTTTGTAACACTGAAGCTTCTTCTTTTTTTTTCATAATCGTCCTACATAAGCAGACACGCTGTGATTGCTTCTGATTCCATGGCCTTTGATTATGAGCGAATCGCTCGCCTTTCTCTCTCCTTCAAAACCCCCCAGTCATTTCATCAGCCGCGCTCTTCTTTCGCTCATCACAACCTTTTTATCCCCCCCTCTCATCTCTCGCTCGGCCGTCTCAGTGCTGATAAATTCGCTACGGCAACAAACGGCTTATTTGCACTCTCTCTCTCTCTCTCTCTCTCTGCGTCTGATTTCAACTTTTCGGTATGCGGCCGCCCACTTGTGTGAGAAAAATCCACAGACTATTGATTTGTTAACGACAGAATTAACTAAAGCGCATGAATTATGGAATAATGAATAACCGGGGAAGCGTCCATTCAGGGATAGCGGTCTATGTTTTGCATAGTAATTATCATTGCGAGGTTAACTAGGTGGGTTGCTGATCAAATTATGCTGAATCACACTTCCTGGCCATGCCAAAATCCACATACATATACCCGTATACATCCAAAGACAAAAAATATACACACATAATGAGGTTTTCAATCTTGCACAATCACGGCCACTTTATTAGGTACACCTGTTCAACTGCTTGTAAAGCAAATATCTAATGACATGGCAGCAAATCCGTTGTTGTTGTCAAACCAAGCAACAGAGAGTCAAATGAAAAGTGATTTAAGTGACTTTGAACATGACGTGGTTGTCAGTGTCAGACCTTGCCGGTCTGCGTTTTTATTTTCCACATACAACAGTCTCTAGGGTTTGACAGAGAATGGTCAGAACAGGAGAAAATATCCAGCGAGCAACAACTTCTTCAAATTTTTAGGCTTTTTAGATGCCAGAGGTCAGAATAGAATGACAGCCCTGGTTTGAAATATCTCAAATAATAACCACTCATTAGTGAGACACAACATGTCAAACTATGAAGCAGCAGCAGCAGCATCAGCAGCAGCAGCAGCAGGAGAAGACACCAGGTGTCACGCCTGACACTTTAATAATATCAATATTTTCACATAATATCAAATGAGTTTTAATACATTTTCACTCAGTGTGGCCATGATTTGTTTAATAAGGTGATTGATTTGGATTTAAACTGTTTTGATTTGTTTTGTTTTACTTGTTAAGAACGATATGACTTTATAACTGTTCATATTTAAGTTTAATTTTTAAGTTTAAAACAGTTCAGTGGCCCCCAGATGATGGAACGAGTTGCCACTGTGTTTGTGCACTTTAATTTCTGTGGAGTCTTTCACAAAGCAGCTTAAGACCTTGTTGTTCAGACAGGTGTGGGTTTTATTATTACACGTTTTATCTTCTTATGTTTGTGCTTGTAGCTGTGGGTGTTGTATCTTCTGTGTGTATTGTTATTATTATTATTACCACCTTACATTTTACTGTTTTTACTCTGAAGCACTGTGAATTCTTTCGGTGAAAAGTGCTGTATAAATAAACTTTACTTACTTATTTGTAACTTTAGAGCACTTTGTATCACTGAGTGCTAACGTGCTTGACATATTTATTAGACCACATAATAAACTCAAACAAACCCAATAAACTGTACTATATTTTTTATGTCGGTACGACAAACGCGCTCGTGACGGGTTTGCTCATTTACTAGGGTGCAAATCACAAAAATGGAAGCCAAAATTAAAAATGGCCGACTTCCTGTTGAGTTGAGGCCATGGTTATGGTCGACTTTTTTGTTCATATTGGTCTATAACATCTTCCCACCAAGTTTCAACATATTCGGTGGAAATTATAGGACACTTCCTGTTTCGTGGTAAATGGTCGAAATTTGCCAAAACCCAGAGGGTTGCCGTGGCCTTGCCGTTTTGAATCCGAAAAACCTTTTGATCAGCTTTCACCTTTGATGTGTCTCGTACAAATTGGTGTGTTTTTTATGTCGGTACGACAAACGCGCTCAGAAGAATTGGTTTAATTACGTAAAAATGGCCGACTTCCTGTTGTGTTGGGGCCATAGTTACAGTCGACATTTGTTCTTCTTGGTCTATAGCATCTTCCCACCAAGTTTTGGCAAATTTGGTGAAACTCAATTTTGCCTCTGTTTTCACCATAGGGGGCGCTACTATAGAGCCCTTGAGCAATGCACAGGTCCGGGAACTATGCCAATATCAAATTTTTGCCAGGCCTGACCTCCATGCAAAGTTTCAGGAGTTGTTATGCACGTTAACCCCCTGAAACATCACCGCAAAGCCACGGATATAATAATAATCTGAAGGAAAACAATAATTTGTGCCAGGAGCCGTTTCGGGCCCTGCCATTTGTGGCTTGGGACCTAATCTTTAATTTCTCTAAAGTTTAATTCTAAGCACTTTGTAACATTGTTAGCTAAAATAGATACAATTTATCACCATTTATTACTATCGGGTGTCCAGCATACTTTATAATAAAGTGGTTCTCTTTTCCCTGATCTAATTTTAAGGCTTTATTGTTTATTTGTCCAGCGTCCTGTAGGGAGGCGGAGTCTGTGAGTATCCATATTAAATCCATCCTTTATTGTGTGACTGCGTGTCACCACAGCTTGACGCTTTTGCTGACATTTTAAGTGGTTTTGGACAGTTTGGACTCACACTGGACTCGTGTGTTGTGTTTGTGAACTGATCTGTCTTCACAGCTTGTGACAGCTCTTTTTATACTTACATCCCTTATACTGTTGCCCCCAAACTCTTCTTCTTTATTTCATCCCCCCTCCTGTGTATTGTTTATTCACTTACATAAGAAAAAGTCCCCTGATTTAATTTGTATTGCAAATTAAATCTTGATTTTTGACTCATTTGGACATTTTCCTTGTCCAAAAATAACGACATGCAGGGCACCCGTCTTTGAGATGTCACATTAATTTACTGTCGTCCAAAAGGCTGTGATGGTTTTCTTCACCTCTTTGGTGTAAATGTGTGCGACAGGGCCGTCACTGGATTCACTTTTCATTACCGCACAAATCAGTAAAGCCCCATTAATGTCTATTTAAATATGAATACATAAACATCAGGTGCTGTCAACATATGTAGAGTACCGCGTGTATCCCTGCGGCAGTTTATTCGCCCCCGCTGAGATCAATCAAAGTCCAACGCAGTCGCTTTAAAATATTCATCAGGTTCAATTTTCTTCATCTAATTTTCTTTATTCTGCCACAAACATGTCGCAGTTTTGAGAAAAATACATCACAATATCTTGTAAATCAAGTTGGACGTAGAGTTATTTTCTTACAGCCGCGCTACCCTCTAGTGGCCATTCAGGAGAATACAGGTGTCAGGCTCTTCAGCATTGGTTTCACTTTTTTTTTTCTTTTCAAGGCCACATCCACTTGTGGTTAATGGAGGTACTGCATGTGTGCTGTGAGACCTCATTAGAAAAATAAATAATCATTTAAATTTCAAGATTTTCAAGCTTAACATTTTGTTTCGAAATTCACAGCTGAAAGTGCTACCAAATAATTGGTATATAGAAATACTGGATCTGTATTCTTGATTTTTCACCGCCTTTTGACGAAATTGTTTGTTTTTGTGTTCAAATGTGTAGAGTAGCCATGGAAATACATCAGAAATTAGTTTGGAATCATGAGAGCAACGAGTGTACCAAGTTCCGTTAAAACTATGTGCGACTTAGACACGATAGAAAAAATCTAGGAAATGTTGGCCACTTTCTCTTACGTCAAAAATTTCCCAAAGATTCCTCAAGAAACTGAAGTACGACAAACTCACCAAATTTCATACCGATCCAAAGACTTTTGTCTGACCATGACCCGACTTCTGGGGGCGCTATAGAGTCCTGGGACTACGAATGGGTTTGTGCATTATGCCACTATCGCATTTTTCACCAACCCGAGTTTTTATGCACCATAACCCGGTCAAAAATTTGTGCAACGTTGGAGAAAAATAACAACAGGAACAATAGGTCCCTTTGTGCCAAGAAGAACTCAACAACAACAAAAACATAGCAAAATCCAGATCTAATACAAAAATCTTCTGATTTAAGGCTGATTTGGACAGATTATCTGGGCAATTGATCCTGGAGTGTGAGGGATTAACAGACGGGATTTTAAGTATAAAATATGTTTGATATTTTTACGAGAAAACAGCGATTGGTTCTGTGAGCAGAACTGGAAATGGATGCTTACGGACTTTTGTTGCGAAGCATTGGAATTTAGAAGGTAATGTTAGTGATTTAAATATCTGCGTTAGTAGTTAACTGCACCTACAACCGTAGTTTGACCTGCATGTGCATGGAAACATAATAAGAAAGATGGGATCGGTTCAGGACTTCTGTGTGACCTGCATCTTCATGAAGAATTCAAGGGAAGTTGGTCTAAAATTAGGCAGCTTCAGAAAAAAAAACATGACCACGTCTTTACTCCTCTGGTCTGAGCAGAAGTTGATGTAAAACTGTAAATCTTTTATTTTGCTCCAGGTCTGTGGGATGTCCACATGTGACCTTCTGAGTCTCCGTTCAATTTTGGCTGCTTCTTGTTTACTCTGTCCTCCTCTGGGCTCTTTCTCTCCCTCTGCATCACAGGGACGTCGGGGTGTCTTTGTCGCCGTATCCTCTGTCGCAGCCGGCGTGCTGTTTAAATCCACTGGGTGGCCTGGGTGTGTTTTCTGCTCCCACTCCTCTCTGAAAGTCAAGCACACGCTGAGATGAATAATTAAAGCAGCGGGGAGAGAGGCCGCTTCTCCTCTTTTTACGCAGCCCGACATCCGACAGCGTGGGCCTGTTTGTGTGAGTGCTAAACCTTTGTTGGATGTGTTTGTGAACGTGCAGCTCTGATGTTCCTCCCACCCGCGTCCTCTTGAGATGAGCTGGAGCGTAATCACTGGTTGCAGCACCACTGTGAGGAAATTAAAACGTTCTGGGCTGCTGCGTTATAACCTCCCAAAGTTCCCACCCCTCTTCCACTTTCTTTTCACTCATCCCTCTCTCTCTCTCTCTCTCTCTCTGTCTCTTTTGCCCCCTTTCTCCCCACCGATGAGATCGGGGGGGAAAGGGCAAGAGGAGCCCGGCTGTGATATGAAATGTTCTGATTGCGTTTGGGCTCGTGTGTCCTTAAGGAAATTGAATTGACCGGCGGTGATGTCTCAACACGGCGAGCTCAGTGACCTCCTCCACCTCGTTCTTATCAGCTGAGCCCCAGACTCAGGCTGACCGTGTCGCTCCCAGCCAGCGCCTCTTTGCTCATATCTGGCAGTGTGGGCAAACGATGCAGTGGGGACGCAGAGCCATTCGAAATTCATGCCTCGGAGGACAGAGGTGCTGTATTAGAAATACAAGTTATCACCGTGGCAGGAAACTGCATGCTCTGGGGGACTCGAGAAGAGCTGGCAGCGATTTCTTTTTTGTTCTTCCACTTTTTCCTCACTCAGAATACCACTCACAAATCCACTTCTTTGCCATTGAGATTTCTCTCTCTTTTCCGCCTCTTTCATCGCTCAACCGTGACCTTTGACACGTTCGGCTCCAACTCTACTGTACCCTGTCTTCTCCGCGAGGTGCCTCCGCCCTCTTCACCTCCCCGCACATCTGTCTCGTATGCAGGAATTGCAAACACTAAGTACGTACATGAGTGTTCCCCCGTGGCCTCGTGGTTTCCTAAATGCTTGCTGGTTTTCTAATGTCCCATTTCCCCGGTTCTTGCCATAAGGTCACTCCAGTCACAAATGAAAAGGAGGCAATTAAACAAACGCTGGGCTGCAGGAAACCTCCAGTTTGCAGTTCACTGTTAGCTGGTCTGGCTATTGGAAGGCCATTTTGTCGGAAACACAGACATTCGCAGCGTCCAAATATCTTTATGTAGATGATACTTTTCTTTTCTTGGAAATAATGTCTTCTTATCTGGCGTAAACTGAGAAGTTGTGCTGAACTCCCACTGCATTTAGAGGTGATTTCCAGTAGTGTAGCATTACCCAGAGCTCATTTTACATTAGATTTAAGGGGCACTGGTGTTCAAAACTGATTAAGTATTAAAGTTCCACCACCACTGTTCTCTTCAAATATGGCTGCACTTCAACAGCTTTTTAAAGTTTAGTTTTTATATTTATTGATCATAGAACTGCTCTGTATGAATGTACTGTTCAAAGGGTTTAAAGGTCCAGTGTATACGAATTACTGGCAGATTTCAACAAATGCCTCTATAGTTTCATGGTGCATCATGGGAACTACAGTGGCCTTAAAAGACCAGAAAGGACGTCATTTTGTCTTCATTTGTGTCGTGAAACACAAACTCTGGCTGCCTTGTCCCTCTGGGCCGCTGCAGAAACATGGAGGCGCTAAATTGCGGCCTCTGTAGAGCAATTTGTTCTATTAATTATATGTAATTAAATTACAAATATAATTGACAAGGTTTCACTTACAAAAGTTCCAAATAAAATGAATATATTTTGGTTGAATGTGGATGTATTTTACAAGATCACTAAATAAATAAATAATTTTTTTTTAGTATCAATTTGGAAGGATTTCAAATTAAACGTTCAACATTTGTAATTTAAAATGATTTTAAAATAGACATTTCAGCTCATAAAGCCCCACTTTGGACCTATAACCTGAGCCAGTTCAGATATAATGATGATGATTTCATCAACCTTACGTGAGTTTGTTGTGTTTTTGAATGCACCGGTGTCAGAATTACTGACACTGCAAAGAAAACAACAGTGTGCGTTTGTCAGAGGAAACAACACAATCTAACAGGAGGAGTCTGTCGTTTTTCATTTTCCTGTTGCAAAGTGTCCCTATCCTTCCAGTGGGACTTGTCAATTGTGTGTGTCTGTGTGTGTGTGTGTGTGTGTGTTTCTCACTGAATTGCATTCTGCTGCTCTTGGAGTTCAGTGCTCTGACAGCAGTGCTTGTTCCTCGAGAGACTGCAGCATTTTGGCTGCTGTGTGACATCACCTGTTGCTGTCACTGCAACAACTTGATCATGCCATCCCAGTGCGGCGCTGTGCCTGCAGCAGCAGCAACAGCAGCAGCATCATCAGCAGCAGCATCAGCATCAGCAGCAGCAGCAGCAGCAGCAGCAGCATCAGCATCAGCATCAGCAGCAGCAGCAGCAGCATCAGCAGCAGCAGCAGCAGCAGCAGTATTATCTTCAGCAGCAGAGCGATGACACCGGGCTGAGCTGAGATGGAGACCCTGTGCTCCCTCCGTCGTCCCCCGGTCGCTGTGGTGCTGTGAGTGGCTGTGACTGCAGAGCGAGGGCGGCCTGCCAAAGCACAGGCGGCGCCAGCATCTTCTGTCCCCCTCCATCTCCTGCTGTGATGAATGCAAAATTGATAAAGGCTCATTAATATGCCCCAAAAGAGAGGATGTGTGGGGAGAGAGAGAGAGAGAAAGAGAGAGAGAGAGAGCCAGTGACTACCTCAGCAGCTCCTGCTGCTTGCTTTGTAGAAATTAATTTAATAAGTGGATCAGTAAAGCATCGTGATCACAGCTCTGGCTCCAATTTGCATATTAATGTGTGATGTAGTCTGCAATGTTTATTGACGAGTCGGGGGTTTACTCGGTGTTACTATGGAGGTGACGCATGCAGGTGCAAAAGCAGTGGAGGCAAAAAACCACAACAGGTGGAGCATGCACACGGAAACGACACAAAACCTAAATGTTTCTTTATCCCTGGCATCGGTTCATTCTGTCTCTGTCTCTGTTATTATATCTGTAATGTATAAAACATCTACTTAGTTTTTTGGTTCGTTATTTTAGTCAACAGTAAGTTTTCCTTTACGTTGTTAACCAGTGTCGGTGTGTGTGTCTTCTTGTCTTCCTCAGAACTGTCACCTGATGTTTGGTGCGCACAGGACGATGAACCGGGATGAGGGACCGTACATGCTGTCACACATCTCGAGCGCCGTCCTGGGGGAGCGTCCGGAAAGCAGGAGGCGTGGCCGACCCGTCAAATCTGACAGCTGATGAGGCACGTCACCACCTAACATCAGGTGACAGCTCTGAGGAAGGCGGAAGATACACAACGAAACAAAGGTAAAGGAAAACTTTACTTTACTAAACTTTTGTTACGTTACAGCGCCACTTACAGTCCTGGCATATGTACTACACTGTTTTGCTGTCTTTTACAGGGAACTTTTTGAAAGTGGCAAAGAAAACGACTGTTTTGGACGTGGCCTAAGTCAGTCTTACACATGGACATGTTATATTGTGTAGACCAGCATTGTCATCGTCCTGCTATTGGGGGGGGGGGGGCACTGGAGCCAGTCCCAGCTGACATATAGCGTGAAAGGCGGGGTCATACCCTGGACAGGTTCACTCTCTCATTCACACCGACGTTCAATGTCCCCTGCATGTTTTTGGACAGTGGGAGGAAACCTGAGAAAACCCCGGCACACACAAACGCCACAGAGAATGACCCACAGTCTGTTTGCTGCAAGGCAACAACACCAGCCACTACACCGCCGTGTTGATGTTTGAAAACCATCATAGTCGTTTCCTAACAAGTGTTTGGCACGTGTGGTTTGTAGCTGCACATTATCCTGCGACAGAAACGCCTCTGGCATATGTCGTGTGCCGTGTTTACATCCAAACGTTACACTGTATAGGTCAATCGTCGTGTTACTTGTTGCCGGAACAGATGAGCCGCTCCGAGGGGAAGTCATGCATGATCATGCGGCGAGGCAGGTGTGACTCTGCCGCAGCAGGTCGCGTTAACGGTGCGCGACTGTGCTCGTCGTTTCCAGTTAAAACATCTCCGTGTGTGTACGTGTGTGTGCGTGTCGACCTTTGAAGGTTTGATAAGTTGTTATATTTCAGAAATATGGAATAAAGGGACAAACATAGAAATGTCCACAGCACCGAACCCTTTCAGTCCACTCTGCCAGGCTGCAATTTGAAAACTGTAGACGTGTCCTTGGAGACATGGTCCATTGATCTTGCCGCAATTTGTTCGGTCTTTTATTCACTCGGCATTTCAGGTCTGCAAAATGGGCTCCCTCCTGTTGCCATTCCCATGGTCACCACCCCTGGTGTATTGTGACAGAGGCCACTTTCGTCTCTTCTCTCCACTCTCTTTTGAAAACCTCCTCATTTGTCGCAGAATGGAGAGAGGACGGAGAAGAGGGAGAGGTCACTGTCTTCACAGAGGTGCACACCCTCATCCCCTCATCTCTTTTGATCTTTAGCAGGAAATAAGTGAACAGCCCCTTATCTCGCTGTGATGCAGTACAGAGAAGGTCTGTGATCTGACAACTTTGCCTCTCACCAATCCACCAATTTCTCAATATGTCTGAACTTCGGCTGCATTTGAAGTTGTGTATGTCGTCGATGATACGTATAGCTTTTAAATATAAACAAATTCAAACCATTGCAAGTTCACACAGTGAACAACTCTCTCGCTCTGTTTCCCAGGAAACTGTGTTTAACTCTCATGTCACCCGCTGCCACACAGGAAATGATTGGCTTTATATCAAGACCATAGACTGTGTATAAAAAATGGATGTCGTGTTATGAGTTGCTCCTGAAGCGAAATAGAAAATGAGAGTGTGTTGAGTTATTGCCATGAGGGGGCGACGACGCTGGTTCCATTGGAACAGAAGTCTACGGGAAAATGAGCCTCTACTTCTAACTTCTTGAAGAGTTAATGGTCTCAGTCATTAGTTTCAGATCTTTTTCAGTAGCATGTGATGTCAATTTTTGTAAATTACCTTTCAATGGAGAAGAAAATAGACGATAAATCATGGCATATATGAGCGGACGCCCGGTTGAACATGATGCCTGTAAACTTAGAGTTGCAAAATGACACCGACCAAATCATGAATTACTTCAAAACAGGAGTTCACATTCCTATAAATAAAATCACAACCGGTTGCCACTTGTTCAAGACACACTGCTTTCAGGGTGTAAGTTTAAGGGATTCTCCTGTTGACCTATTATAGTCCTGACCCAAATAACTTCAGTTTATAGCTAATTGGTACCATGTCTATGGAAGCCCATTTCCGCTACTTGATGAAAAAAATTATGAGATACTAAGTCAAAATTATGAGATACTATGTCAAAATGGTGAGATACTAAGTCATAATTATGAGATAGCTAGGTTATAACGAAGTCAAAATTATGAGATAAAAAAGTCATAATTATGACATAAAAAAGTCATAATTATGAGATAAAAAGTCAAAATTATGAGATACTAAGTCAAAATGATGAGATACTAAGTCAAAATTATGAGATACTTAGTCAAAATTATGAGATAAATAGTCAAAATGATGAGATAAAAAGTCATAATTATAAGATAGCTAAGTCAAAATTATGAGATACTAAGTCAAAATGATGAGATAAAAAGTGATAATTATGAGATAAAAAGTCAAAATTATGAGATAAATAGTCAAAATGATGAGATAAAAAGTCATAATTATAAGATAGCTAAGTCAAAATTATGAGATACTAAGTCAAAATGATGAGATAAAAAGTGATAATTATGAGATAAAAAGTCATAATTATGAGATCGCTAAGTCAAAATGATAAGATACTAAGTCAAAATGATGAGATAAAAAGTCATAATTATGAGATAGCTAAGTCAAAATGATGAGATAAAAAGTCAAAATGATGAGATAAAAAGTCAAAATGATGAGATAAAAAAGTCATAATTATAAGATAGCTAAGTCAAAATTATGAGATACTAAGTCAAAATGATGAGATAAAAAGTGATAATTATGAGATAAAAAGTCAAAATTATGAGATAAATAGTCAAAATGATGAGATAAAAAGTCATAATTATAAGATAGCTAAGTCAAAATTATGAGATACTAAGTCAAAATGATGAGATAAAAAGTGATAATTATGAGATAAAAAGTCATAATTATGAGATCGCTAAGTCAAAATGATAAGATACTAAGTCAAAATGATGAGATAAAAAGTCATAATTATGAGATAGCTAAGTCAAAATGATGAGATAAAAAGTCAAAATGATGAGATAAAAAGTCAAAATGATGAGATAAAAAGTCAAAATGATGAGATAAAAAAGTCATAATTATAAGATAGCTAAGTCAAAATTATGAGATACTAAGTCAAAATGATGAGATAAAAAGTGATAATTATGAGATAAAAAGTCAAAATTATGAGATAAATAGTCAAAATGATGAGATAAAAAGTCATAATTATAAGATAGCTAAGTCAAAATTATGAGATACTAAGTCAAAATGATGAGATAAAAAGTGATAATTATGAGATAAAAAGTCAAAATTATGAGATAAATAGTCAAAATGATGAGATAAAAAGTCATAATTATAAGATAGCTAAGTCAAAATTATGAGATACTAAGTCAAAATGATGAGATAAAAAGTGATAATTATGAGATAAAAAGTCAAAATTATGAGATAAATAGTCAAAATGATGAGATAAAAAGTCATAATTATAAGATAGCTAAGTCAAAATTATGAGATACTAAGTCAAAATGATGAGATAAAAAGTGATAATTATGAGATAAAAAGTCATAATTATGAGATCGCTAAGTCAAAATGATAAGATACTAAGTCAAAATGATGAGATAAAAAGTCATAATTATGAGATAGCTAAGTCAAAATGATGAGATAAAAAGTCAAAAATGATGAGATAAAAAGTCAAAATGATGAGATAAAAAAGTCAAAATTATGAGATAGCTAAGTCATAATTATGAGATAAAAAGTCATAATTATTAGATAAAAAGTCATAATTATGAGATAGCTAAGTCAAAATTATGAGATACTAAATCAAAATTATGAGATAAAAAGTCAAAATGATATACAAAGTCAAAATTATGAGATAAGAAGTGGGCATGCACCGCATTGGCAGTGTTTTCAATGGTCCATCATCCATCATCTCGCTGGCCTACCCATGCTCACAATATGCAATCCTAAATGAGGTAACTAGAGGTGACTTTAATTAGATCAGACATTTGTTGTAAAGCCGTGTTTGAAGTAGTCCTCAATATACTCACAATCCATGTCTGTGTCACTCTCCCCACACCACACATGAGCTGATATTGAACTGCTGACTTTGTATCTCATAATTATGACTTGAAGCTCAGGGGCGGGAACTTGTTGAACTGTGAAGACTAGCATAGTTATTTTAAAAGTCTGGTTTTGGTTGTACTATAAGACAATAACTAGATTCCTTTTCCTAACGTACCGACTGCCTGCTACAAAAAGCTGATGTGCAGTGGAGATTTATTTAAAGCTGTGACTTTGAAGTCTATGTTCCCAATCGGGGAGGCCTTCCCATTCCAGCAGGTTAAGCAGTGCTTAACCTCCGTTAAGACAAAAAAAGGGAAGAAAATATGTAGTAAGTGCAGTGATTTATCTGTTTCTAATAGACCTTTTGTAATTCCTTAAGAGCTTTAGATTTGTGCTGGTATCTTAATTAGATACTTCTTTTATTCATTGGTGCCAGTTATTTGGGGGGACAATTAGCTCCACTGTTTAAATCCGTAAAAATGACAACATGCACACAGATGTTGCACTTAAATGAACGACTGTATGACGTCATGACACAATTTAGGTCGTAAACAAGTGGGAACACACACACCGTGATGTCACCCGTTTGTTTTGTGAACTGGCATTTTGATGCTTTGTGTTTTGCCGAAAAGAGACCATTTTCTGATGTTGGGTCCAATAGCAAGGACCGACGGGTCACCATGCCCGGCATCCGAGGTCAATCATACCTGGGCCGAACCCTGCAACCCTTAGGAAGACCTGAAATGAAATAACACACAAAGCACTCAGGAAAGTGTTTAAGGACAGTATGAATCAAATGAGAAGTTGGGTAATTTCCTTACCAACCAATGCTATCGAAGAGAAAGGTTTCCAGAACTTCCACATTGGTTATCTTATCTGCATGTGTCTTTTTGCTGTCTACATTTAACTGTACTTGGTTTTATTTTAGTTGTTTATTTAATTAATCAACCGTTTTTCTCATAATTTCTGATGTTTTGCCACATGTTGGGCCAAACTTACTACCATTGGCTGGATTATTTTGTCTAATCCTCTTGCGGCCACCCCCCCATGTCCAAGTGGTAGAACACCACAATAAGATGGCCTCTTGTCCTATTAGATCTGTTCGACTCACTGATGAAGGCGTGAGGCTGAAACACTTTGGTATAATTTATTTGGAGAGTGTCTCTGAGTTTTCTTTGACTTTTCTTCTGCATGTTTCCCCTCCTGAGATCACCGCAAACCAATCTGAGTTCCAGGAAGTTCTCCTACTAGCTTCAAAGGTGGTTTTCCCGTACACACAGTCTTGACAGACATTAGTAAAACTGGATTTAGACTTTTTTAGCCGTTCACTTCAGACCATTTAAATAGAGCCTTGACTTGTTGAGTTTTTGGCCTCCGAGACACTGTAGAACATTTTTTTTGGCTAACAGAACTTTCAAAAACTTTTCAAAAATCCCTTTCAACAAATCCTACCTCAAACTTCACAACCGCATGTCGTCTTTTGAGAATAATTGCTCAGAAACTGCAGTTGCTAAGAGCCTTTGTATGTTTAATAAATCATAAACTGAGCCATATCAACAGACGGACACATGCAAATTACTTGAACCAACCTTTAAAGATTGGCTATGATATAATATACGATAATATAATATAATAAAATAAAGCCTGAAGTATCTGCACTGAACCAGTGAGTCTTTATTCTAACTCAGTAACTGCAGGCTGCAACTTTAGAACAATAGTCAGCCAAGGGAAAACATATGTCTCTGTCCACACTGGTGCATCGTGTGGCATTTAGAGTCAGGGTTTGTATACCAGTATAATCCTTTTAAAATAAAAAAAAGGTTTGTTTTTAAATGGAAACTTACAGTGCAAACAAGGCTAACAACATCCTCTCTGGTATGCAAAGGTCACCACAGTTCCCTGATACACAAATTCACAAATTCTGGGCCTTTTAAGAACATGACATTTCTGTTCATGTTCACTGATATAATCCTGTCTATTTGTCGGTGGAATGAGCACAACTTTGTGTAAACAGCAGCTGAATCTCGGAGCCACAGACGTGATGCTGCCGCGTACAGCGCTGTCAATGCGTGTTGCAAAGATCACTGAGGCTCTCTGAGCCTTCGGGCTTTTGTTGTATGAACTCAGACACAAACATAAATCTGGTTGCCGAGCTATTCTCTGGTGTCGGAGTCCTGTGCTTTGTACACTTGGCCTCCACCCTCCTCATCACCTCCAACGCCGCTGCAGTAGATAAACATGGATCTCCACTCGCTCACACGCCTAGAGCTCAGCCGCTTCCTTGGAAGAGCAAATGTGAACTAAACACCATGGACTCGCACAGAACCTGGAACGCGGCGCTCGTTCTCTTGAGTCTCGTCTTTTGCCTCAAGTCTGAGCTCCATTGGCCGCGTCATCGCATCTGTCTCGTCAAATCAGCTGACGGGGAATGATAACGGCGCTTGTCTCACACCATCTGCTTCCTGTGGTGTATTTTGTTTGAATTACATTTGAAATGAAGTTGTATTCGCTCGTTACATTACCCTTTTTTTTTTTTCTTTTTAATAAAACACACTTTGTGAGTACACTGGCTGTACTGTGTTATTAGTGAAGCCACTATTTCAATGGCTTTACTTAACAGTTTGTGTGTTCTCCCGGTGTGTGTGTGTGTGTGTGTGTGTGTGTGGGGGGGTTTTCTTCAGGGTTCTCCGGCTTCCTCCCACAGTCCAAAAACATGCAGTATGGAGATTAGGTCAATTGGACACTCTAAATGGATCATAGGTGTGAGAGGGTGGTTGTTTGTCTGCGGAGTGGTAAAGTGGTAGAAGATGGATGGATGGTTTGCTTAATTTGATGTCTTGATATAATACATTTCCTACAAATTAAATGTGCAGTCCTTGACCAATGGCCAAAGTTTCAGAAACTTTCCTTCAAAGATCCATCCATCCATTTTCTACTGCTTTATCCTCCACAGGAGGGTCACAGGGGGTGCTGTGCCAATGTCAGCTGACATGGGGCAATAGGCAAGGTCACACCCTGGACAGTTCGCTAGAACATCGCAGGGCCATAGAGACAAACAACCATTCACTCACACATTCACCCCTACGGTCAATTTAGAGTGACCAGTTGACCTAATCCCCATATGGCATGTATTTGGACTGTGGGAGGAAGCTGGAGAACAGCCACGCACACACGGGGAGAACATGACTGCCCAAACTCCATGCAGAAAAAGGCCCTTATTCCAAGCGGGGCTCAATCCCAGGTCTTCTTGCTGCAAAGGCAAGAGTGCTAACCACTACACCAACCGTCACGGATCAACACACCCAAATAATGCAGTCCTTCACGACTAGAAATGTATGAAATTTGCTCCAAATTTCACTTTATTTGCATTCACTGCTACATCCACTTCGTTTCTCCCTCAATAACCTTGTAAACATGTTTTTCAGTGGTGGTACAGACTCACTGATAACGCTGGAATCTCTTTTTGCTTGTGTCTAAATTGTTGATTTCTTCTTTATTTTGTCCACTTCAGCACACGAGAGCTCAAACATCATATCTCTTCTCCAGCTGCGTCGTCGTGTAATCACAGAATCAGAACAGGGATCCGGGAGAAGCCGCGGTTCAATCTATCGTGCTAAAAATTTTTTACTGCCTCAGCGAGGTGTGCGACGCTCGGACATTAGGGCAGTAAAACAGAATCACCCGTGGTTTCGGGGCCAGAATGAATCTACTTTACTGTCCCTCGCATTAGGGATGCAAGTGCTGAATCAATGAAAGCTCAAAACACAATTAAACAGGCGATTAATGAGCGAGGTTCTCTGAGGAGTTAAGTGGAGTAAAATTACCTCCTTTCCCTTTTTTTTTTCCCCTATCATGGCGCTTCTCTTCGACATCTTCCCACACTGTAAGAGTTCAGACATGAATATGAAATGGGGTAAATGAGGAAAGCAAGTGCGGGTTATGTTTTATCACGAGGAAACAAACAATTGAAGTTTGTCTTCAGAGTGTTGGGGAGTGTTGTTTACTGCGACTCTGGAGGAGGCTGAGGGTACAATCAATGTGAAAGGCTGCTGAATAAAACAGCGAGAGAAACAGTCATTTAGCAGAAATATGAAACAGACCAGAGATGGTGATTTGAGTCTGAGACTTCGATTTGAGTCGCACAAACACTGACTACTGACTTGATTTCAACTCAATCTCAAAAGACTTGAGACTGGACTTGGAGAGAATTGGATTTCATTCAAATTAAGTGTGATTCAATGTTTCCCATTTTGTTTTTTAACTGAAACTTAATTTTTGACGTAAATATAACTGAGTTGCTCCCGTGTATGAAATGTGCTGTACAAGTAAATCTGCTTTGCATAAATGCCTCGCTAACACACCGTAACCCTGAAAGTCTTAACCCTCAAAGGTTCGGCCAAAATGTCCTCACAGAGATCAGTTTGAATCAAAACATTTCTTTCCCACGAGTGGCTACGTGATTAAACTGAGAACTGAGATTTCTTCTTATAGTTCTTGGATTGAAATGATAAAGCGTAGCCACCGCGTGCACTCTATCAAAGCGGTCGTCATGCTGCTGCAGCTGCACTCAATCAGCTGGAGTGCATGTGAGGAAGCATGCTCATATCCACTCTAGGTAAATCAAACTGCCCGTGCTGCTCTGCAGGTCACTTTCTCATGTTGGATCTCAGCTCTGCATTAATGCAAGCTGACCACACTGGGCTGGCTTTATTATTATTTGTATTTATTTATTTATTTTTTTGCAGTAATGCATTCTCCAAATAAAAATTCAGCATTGCTTATTTACTATTCAGGCCGACTTCCATTTTAGAGTAGATTTCTTCGCTTCCAAAGTCAGCGCTGACCCTGACGCCAGTGAAAAATCAAGCCGCAGAAAAGGCAGAGGGTCCTTCAAGAAAAGCAGATTCAGATTCGTCCTTAAGTGTGACTGCGCATTACAAACACGTTCATGTTTATGTCTGCTCGGGTTTATTACTCTGTATCTTACACACTACGCACCATAGTACACATCCAAGCTTTTTATATCAGGACTTTTCTTCTTAAATGATTCAATTCATAACATAAATGACGCGACTGGTGAACAAAAAAACTCGACTTCGCTTTTCGCTGATGTTTGTGTAACACATAATAGAATCTTGAATCGCTAAAGCAAAACCATATGTGTTTGATAAATAAAATACACCTTCATTTCATGCACGTTATTTCATCATTTTTAATTAAAAGGCTTAGAGGAAATTTATTTTGCGACCCATACTAAATCTCCCTCCACCCATCAGTGGGACCCCATACAGTCTTTGGCAATAAACATACTATATCACGTTGTTTTGACAAATGAGTTTGATTAAAAAAAAAAAACCCATTTAGTATGAATTATTTTCTCCATCTCTGGGAAATAAGGTAAGAAATTATGTTGAGTGATGTCTCCGCAGCAACACCATAGATATATGCAAAATCTGGACATTCTCCGTATGTTATTCTTGTTTCATTCGGTACAGGATGTTTGGTTTAGTTCACATTGTGATGATGTTTTAAATTTCTATACCAAGTACCACCTGAGGAAATATGTGCCCAGCCACCAGGGGCATTTGGAATTATTTCCAGATTCTGAAAGTGTGATTTCTAAGTTCTCCAACAATGTCCAACGCATGGAAATTTGAATCTAGGCACTCCTCAAACTCGTTTAGGGAGAATTTTAGCCTCAAAGATTTACACATTCTGGGAGCCAAGTGAAAGTATCATCACATTTAAATGCCTTACGTCTTGCAAACGTCCCTTTTCTGTGACGCGTTTGACTCTCTACAGTATCAGTATAGACTTATGCCAAGTATTTATTGTTCGCGCTCCGCGATCCCCGTCGTCATGTAAAACTCGCAGTCCCGATTAACTTTCTCCACCTCAGTATTGAACATAAATCAAGTCCGAATGACACAAAACCAATAAGTAATTATTTCTGTCTTATATGAGCAACTTTCTTTTTTCATGCCTCGAGTCTTTGCATCATTTTGAGTTTTAGACGTAAACATTTTCCTTTCGTCCGCTGCTGACTCAAACTAAACACCTGCTATATTTAAAGGTTTATGCTCAAATTTGCTATTTATCTTCTATATTAAAATGTTGGAATAAATAAGAAAAAGTAAGAATTTTAATGTAGATTAAAGCCTAAAGGAGAAAAGTATTCATATAACATGAATACTTTTATTTTACAGAATAAAAATAGATTGAAACGGCGGTGAAACGGCGGTGAAACGACGGTGAAACGACGGTGAAACGACGGTGAAACGGCGGTGAAACGACGGTGAAACGGCGGTGAAACGGCGGTGAAACGACAGTGAAACGACGGGGGCCGGGTTGTAATTATTTGTTGTTGCACGTCGTGCTCCTGGTTATCATCACAACACTTAACTGGCCCCTCGGCTCTGAGCTTTCGTTAGCACAACAGCTCACACACACGCTCACTCACTCGTGCTCGCCGAGCTCTTAAGTACTCGCGGCGGCGGCCGAGGTTACAAAAAACCACTCACACACTAATTGATTTTTGGATGAAAAGTTGTTTCCAACAGCTTCTTTTTTTTTTCATTCAATTCACAGAAACTGTTTGAATTTGTTAGGGGAGAAAAAAAAAGAAAAGAAAAGAAAAAAGCATCGTGAAGAGACCATATTGATTAAGAAAGATGACTGAGTTTCTATTTTTTTTTTTACACGCTTTGGGTTTAATTGGATTTTGAAAAAAAAACCAAAACAAAACAGTTTTATTTGTTTCTATGGAGCCCATTTAGATGCAGGTCTGTCGTGAGCAGAATATGAACATGAATAAGTGGATGTTCTGTTCACATTATCTTAAAGTTGGTGTAGACTACATGTTATTATGTATTATTATGGATCAATTTACTATGCAGATTAGGGATTAGGTGTGGACACCATAGGTATGAATGTGAGCCCTAAAACACAATACATCAATGTGGGCGGAGCGTTGCATAGATGAGAGGTCACGCCTCTGGAAATGACTCGACACTTATCCGTTTTTCTCGCCCTACCTACCGCACATTTAAATACATCTTTCCAGTCTGCTGCCTTTATATCCGCAGACATAATCACCTCCGCTCGTCTCTGTGTTTGCCTGTAAAGTGTCGGACTGTTTCAGCCGCTCATGCCTAACACTAAATATCTGTTGTCCGCTGATAAAAGCGTCAGTTCCACACGTTTCCCCAAAAGATGCTCTGTGAAACGCTTGTTCTTCAGCTGCAGTTTCATTCTGAGCAGCTGACTGCACAGCACAAAATCCCACTCATCTGAGCTGCACATGCAGATCAACGTCCCCTTCGACATCACTACTCTAAATAACGTAAGGGAGAAGAGAAAAAACGAACTTAAGTCCTTATTTGACTTGTATTACTTTTAATTGTCTGGCTTGTTTTCTTTCTCTGGATTTCACGGCCGTACTTAATGAGCTTCATCTTGCCCGTTTTTTTATGTGTGCACTCTTTAATTTGGTGAATAAAAGAGATCTTTCACTCTTTTCCCTCCTGCTCCTCTATCCGAAGATGAGACTCTGCATTGTTGTGTATTGCAGCTGCGCTTTAAATGTCAGCTTCCACTGTGTGTGAACTCATCAGGGTTCCCCTCAGCAGCGCGGCGCTTCATTGACAGAAAGGTCATCCAGGATGAGGAGGCTCGCCATGGTTCCCTGGGAACAGAAATGTGCTCCTCCATTTTAATTTGCACCGCCCGTGTCCATGGCGGCGTCCGCAGATGGAAGCCTCTGAAATGAAACTGACGAACATGACGACACCAAATTGTCCTCAAGACGGCGTTGAATGTGTGGGTTATTTTCAAAAGGGGAACGTAACTGACTCACTCTGTGCCGTTTCCCCCCTGCAGAAGGCACCTGGGGAAAAAAGCCGCGCGACTAACAGGATTAAAGCAGATTGGAGTTTGACGAGCGACAATAACTGTGACGGCTCATTTCTCTCGACTCAGATGTTAATTCCTTTAGATTTCCTTGTGTACGTTTAATCTCCCCCTCCCTGTTTGTGCCTCTCGCGCGCCCTCCTCTTCTACGTGTTGTGCTTTCACTTTCACTTCACCTTGGCAGAACAGAACATGAGCGGTGGCTGCTTCAGTTAAATTCAAATCTGTTTGAGTGAATGCACGGTTTCTGTACACACACACACACACACACGTGCTGTAACGCCCCGGCTTTTTTAGCTGCAGAGAAATTGGATGAAAGCTCTTCATAGGTCTGTAAAGTTTAACGCGGGTTCACAGATTGCCTCGTCAGTATTCACATGCTGTCGCCGCACTTTATTATGTTTTACCGGTGGCGGTGAAAGCCACCTCTTATCAGGGAGATATTTCTGGGACGTTCATTGTTTTGAAATTGTGCCAATTTTTCCAAATGTCATCTTTAACGCTGAAAAAACAGCTTCAATCTTTTAACTAGCAACTAGAATCCCTATATTTGTTCCTACCCCGGCGGTTGTTTTCCTTCATCGCAAAAGAAATAAAGGAATGCTGTGCCTTTGCCAAACGCTGGAGACTGTTATTCATTTCTGAAACCATTTTAATTTGTTAGAATCCTCCCCACAGTCCTCTCCACTGTGTCTTCATAGCAATCGATAAATACAGTCTGCACAAAAAGAGACAGAAAAGGAGCTCGTGCCACCTCTCGCAAAACAGACAAAGTATAATTCAGACTGTGTGGAGTGACGACTGCTGCTGCTGCTGCTGCTGCTGAACCTGTTTATGACTAACACTGCACTTCACTGGCACTTGGTGCTGGAGGCAGCTTTTGAAAGTTAGCAGTTTCTTGAAAATTTGCTTCCCGGTTTCCCAACACTTCCTTTTCTCAGAGCATCTCTCTCTCTCTCTCTCTCTCTCTCTCTTTGATGGCAAAAATGAAGTTTAAGTTGTGAAAAATATGACCCAACGTCTCAATGTTACGCTCAAGCTCAGTTGGACTCGGAGCAGTTTGTGATTCTCTGAGGTACACGGAGCCGGAGCAGCTTCACCGCTCTCTCTCGCCTGAAGTTCACGTTCCTCTCTTCACTCAGATGCACCTTCACACGCCGAAATCTGCCGCTGATTGATTTGGTAGCTCAGCAGGACGGACGTTATTCAGTCCGTGCCATTTAAAAGTTTAGGCAAAGTTCAGTCCGTCAGTGAGTGCAAGCTTTTGCACACTTACAGACCGAAGCTTTAAGACTCGCGGGATTAACATCCACCGCATCCATGTCCAGATTGAGCTTAATTCAGATCCATTCTGTATGCATCCTCAGATCTTGTCATTTAAAAAAAAAGGACACAGTTGGAAGTGGTTGTGAGGACGGATGTGGACACTTTCCAGAGTGCAGCATTGTCCAAAATGTCTTGGGATTATGAAGTGTTAAAGATAAGAGGCCTAAAGACCAAAGCCTGATTCAAAACACCTGAATTCAAACGTGAACCGGTTACGATGAGGTCACGTTTTAAATGACAGGCAGTTCCAAATGAAAGTGACAAACAAACCACGTCATAAATGGTGAAGGTTGATATTTATTTCTCATCACAAAGAAAAGGAACCATGCTTACTCACCACAGAATGAAAACAAAGAAGAAATCAGAGAAGCGCTCAGTCTTTGTATCTTTGCTATTTTGACAATGTGAATAATAGCACTCTATGAAGATTGAAATTCTTTTTTAAAAAATCAATTTCTATGCCCGTACACTGAAGCCCTGACCCCCTCCTCCCACGACCACCCACGCCAACCCCACCACCCAATGACCCCACACACCTCCCGCGGTACCCACCCGACACCCAGGTCGCCCTCTCCCCTGAACAATGATCACAGCATTATTTGAGTGGATCAGTCTGAGTCTTCTCAGTCACCAGAAGTCTTAATAACCTGGAACAATGTGACATTGTAGAGCACCTGGTGTCCGTTGTTCCAGGTGTAAAGGACCCGCTCCCTGGGGTTGTAGTCCATCATGGAGATGTGGGAGTATTGATTGTGAAAGGGGATGTCTGTGTACTCGTAGCTCGACGTGTTGGTGTAGTAGGCAAAGTAGATTTTGGCACCTGCCAGGTGGGAGTTGGTGACGTAAAGCGTGCTGCAGATCATGAAAGACTCCCCGGCACTGCGCTTTGGAAACCCCGTGTCCCAAGTCTGCAGCACTTCCAGGGTCTGGGGCTCCAGGCGGCTGATGACAATGTTCCCAGCGTTGGGGATGGTGGTATAAACGGCCCACAAGCCATTTTCATCCGCCATGAGGTCGATGTCGGACGAGCCGCCCCACGAGTAGGGAAAGGTGTTGTTGTAGCCGGCGCCGCTCAGGCTGCGCTGCACCAGCACGCTCCGAGAACGGAAGTGGTACTTGATGACGATGTTGCTCTGGTACTTGTTGTAGTACAGCGAGCCGTTATAAACCACGTGACCGGTGCCTGCCCACGGATGAGGCAGCAGGTGCTGCACAAAGTTCTGGCCCTTCATGAAATCGTTCATCGTGCGGTATTCCAGGACACGGCGTCCCTTGAAGTAACCGTCCATGGACCACACCTGTGGAAAGAAGAAGGAAGAGAAATGAACAAAGGAACACGCTAGAGTAAGTAATGAGCAGCTGGAAAGGTTACAGGAAGAATGTTGTGCTATAAATGGCACAACTCTCCACAAGATCAATGTTTCGCTGGAGCTGGTGGCAATGCCCTGAGTAAAGTAAGGGGTTGTTCATATGCAGCTTTAAAAATGCATGAAGAAATTAGTGAAAGGAGCCAGAGGGTTTTCTTTTTTGTAGAGTTGTTACTTGGCAACTCAAATCTAGGAGCTAGGAGCAGCTAGAAAGAACAAAGTTAAAATTAAGAAGCACATTTCCATCAAAGCATGGCGTATGTGTCACAGCATCAAGATGATTCAATGGCTTTGTTTAGATTATGGGAGGTTCAAAGCTTTGTTCTTTTAGAGTAGACAAGGACCAGTTTGACCAACTTCTTTGGCCCAAGAACAAAAAGATGTGCTGATAGAGCTTTTTATCCTGGTGTGACCATATGGTGGCTCTAAAAATAGACGCAGTCTTCTGGTTGAAAAAACAAATTCAATTGTGAATCGGAGTTTTTGCAACCAGGAACTCAGACGTCGCCGGTGTCCACTCATATGTGCCATGCTTTCGCCTCTATTTTTGTCTCAATGGGAACACAATTATACAAGTTGATTATACACGTGGACAAAACCAGAAACAATGACTACTATTTTTGACACTGAAGCCCCGAGACAGCTTTTGTTTGTCTCCATATGCAAACTAAGCATTGTGTGCGCAGAGGACGCTGCATGTGAACGATCCCTGCAGTCGCTCATCAGAAGCTCGAGATGTTGCAGGAGCTAAAAATGGCACGACTCTCTACAAGAACAAGGTTTCCCTGTAGCTGGTGGCAAAGCTCTGAGCAACAATAATAGAATCTCTGTTTGTCTTCATACAGTTGTGCACATTTGAATGCATGTCTTGAACTATTGATCTCTCCTCTGTGTGTGTGTGTGTGTGTGTGAAACAGTGGAGATGCTGGCAGTACTTTGCAGTCGACCACTGCCTGTGCTCCCTGCCCCTTCCAGTCCACATTTACAGAAAATCAATCCATTTAGCAGCTCTATCTTTTTCCTCAAGCACTCTCAGCGGATCTGTCCGCACTGACATGGCCCCTCTCTGGCTGCGTCCTCCGTCTCATTCCCTCAATGGTTCTGTCGAAGCACAGTTCAGCTTTTAATTGATCCAATTAAATTGCACTATTTATTTTGTCCGGAACATATCAAGGAGAATTTTTAAGCAGCCGTTCCTCTGAAGGACTTTTTGTTTTTTTCTCATCTGTCCGACAAAGAATATTTTCCCACACAATGAAAACTCTATTCTCTGATTACACATCAACTTCAACTTTAGAATCTGAATAGGAATCTCAATCTGCAGCAGACAGAACAGTACGTCTGTTGTTTGGCGTCCGTGGAGACGAGCGTCAGGGCTGACAGGAAGAAGGAAGGTCTGCATGACGACAGTGAGACCTGCTATGATGTCTGACATGGAGACAGTGGCACCATCTAAAAGACAGGAGGCGCCGGAGCTGGAGGTGGCAGGAACTGAAGACGCTGAGATCCAGGATGGAATTAGAAATGATCATATTCCAGGGACAGCTGAGGTTGAACAGTTTGGAGATTATGGTTGAGATGGTTTGGTCACATGCAGACGAGGGTTAGTGATTATATTGGACAAAAGATGTTGAAGTCCATGATATTGTGGACATGAGGACAGTTGTTGTAACCGAAGAGGACACAAGGGAGAGGACAAGATGGAGGCAGATGATCAGCTGTGGCGACTGCTAACGTGAGAAGCCAAAAGTAAATAGATGACACCGAGACATCTGCCAAACATCAGACCCCAGGTTGTTCCACCGCGCTCGCATGAAGCGTCTAAAGTGCGTCTCACACCAGTGAGCCACTCGGCTCCTTCTGGAAATAGACCTCTCGCTTATTTTTCACACGCGCTGCACATGTCGCACGGGGAGGTAGACGGTGAAAGTGATTTTTCACCTCCGTTTCAGTTTATATGTCACAAACAAAACACGTCCTGTTCCTGTGTCAGAGGAAAAGCACTTTCCAGTTCCCTGAGTCCATTCTTTGTTTCCTTCCACAATACTGAAGAGTACTGTATTTAGTTGAGCACAGAGAAGCGTCCAGAGTACTTTGTAGAGTTACCTTAGCAGAGGCTAATCATAAGGAACTGGGGTCCCACAGCGCTCATGTGTTTATTTCATCCAACCACATAAATCCTGGTTGTACGGCTGCTACTTTATCACATGTGAACACAATAGATGCCAACGTTTCCCCAAAGGAAGTTTGAGACCCAGAGCAGAGCTTGTAAGTCCGCACATTGCAGACGTGCACTTTGCATTACTGTTTGTGCGATGGGAAAAATTCCAACGGTTTCTGAAAGCTCAGAGGTTGCGTGTGTGGTTATTACGGTAATTTAACTCGCACTGCTACAGGAAGCTGGCGAATCAGCGTCTTTGTCAGGAGAGAGAGGAGAGAGCTGGGAAAACACCTGTGTACATAGTTTCCATTTTGAGACAACAACTCAAACAAATCTTACGTAAAATGTGTTCAAATTTCAGATTGAACACACACAATCTGGTGTTTGTGTACAACTACTGTGTTTTATTAAATAAAACCTTTATTTTTTCTTCATTTTAAATGGCTAGTGCACTATTTTAACATGCGCTGAATTGTAAATAACTGCCAGATATTTAACGTTTTTGTGGAAAAATGCAAAAGCACTGAACTCACAGGATCATTTTATGGTTTACCTTTTATGGTTATGGTTGAGGCTTAGGTGTTAAAGGGTTAAAAGCCTATTCTGCAATTTCAACTGTTTTTTTTAACTGTATTTTTATGATTTTTAACAGCAAAGCTCATGTAAAACAGAAGAAATGAGAGGCAGCCAAACAGCGCTGCACACGCACCCCAACACACAACCCCCGCCATTCACTCGCTCACTCATTATCTACCACTTTATCCTAAACATGAGGGCCGAAGGGAGGCTGCAGCAAACATGCACAGAACTCCACACAGAAAGGCCCTCGGTCGAACCGGGATTCCAACTGGTGACAACTGTCACTACTCCGCCGTGTGGCCCCGGCCTTTCTGTAGACATGTACATAATAATGTTTGTTTTAGAAATCACATTCCTGAATAGAGAAGGAGACTGCGTTGTTCTCTGTTGGCTCCATCGCGGGTGTAAAACCTTGAATAGGAGCTCGACTGGGAAGAAAGGAGAAACGCATGGGGAGGAGGGAGTCGCTGCCACAGCGGCTGAATTATGGAGAAGAGCGGATTATGTAGCGTCAAGCATTGTTTTCTCCTCTGCCTGCTCAACGACTCCAGAGAGCTGAGCCAAGCCAAACCTATAACACATTAATTTTCTTTTTTTTAATATAGATCGTCCATTTGGCTCAGCTTTTCCCCAAATATGATTATCATGATGGGTGCAGGTGTTGATGTGAGTTTGCTGATGTATCGGGTTATTATACTCCGATGTGATCTGAGCAAATCAAGTGATTAAGGATAAAGATCAGGGCTTTCAATCTCGGGGAAATTGACCTTTGCTGTCAGCGGCGTCTATTCAGCCCGTTATGATCCAGAAGGGGGAAAAAAAGACGGCCTCCATCATCCCTCCTCTTGAACCTCATCAGTTTCTATTCTCCCTTACAGATTGGGTGATTATCGACTCCACCGCTGCTTCCTCCACTCGTTCAAGCCTCCACTACACCGTCCTGCAGCGTGTTTTCCTGCAGCGTCGACCGGAAACAGTCCAGAGGATCGCGGCAAAGTCCTGGTAATTACCTTGGTGATTTTTTGAAAACTTTATCCGTTAGCACAACTCGTTTATCTCTCGGCTGATGACGAAGTGATTAATCAGCGGCGGCGTTTGCGATGACAGAGGAAGAAGGAGAGGGATGCTATCCATCAGTGACTCAGCTTCTGCATCCCCATCTCTCTTCTCCTCCGTCGGCTGCAGCTCAGCAGAAGTCCTGCACTGGCACAACAGTCAATCAGCCTCTGAACTGCCACGGCGGCGTTGCTGTGGCTTCTTCTCTTCCACGAGCAGAGTTCAGCGTCTCTGTGGCAGTGACTTTGCGTCTTATGCTTTATTCTGTGTGTTTGTTAGCCGGGAGAAAATAATTCAATGAGTCACTGTGGTGGGGAAATGACTGCGATGATGATTAACCTGTGTCGGCTGATTTGTCAAAGTTCCAGGATAACAAAAGAAAACAAAAAAGAAATGGTTTGAAAAGCAGACTTTTGAGAGTTTGCAATCTGAAGCTTATATTAACCAGAAAATGATTCCCAATTGGATGCATAGATGTTACATAGATGGACTTTAGCACTGAATCAGGCACATGACAAACTAAATGGAGTATAAGAGTAAAATGTAAATGAGGATATGATGGTATTATGTCATATTATGTCAGGAAATGATGTCCATGCATGGTCAATTGTTCAGGTATCTCTGCAATCTCTGCAATGCAATTTACTAATTGCTCCAATTTGATAGTTTTATTATATTTGTTTTTGAATATTTTATTTGTGATGATTTTTTCCTCTTTCGTCTCATCTGCCTCCATCTTGTCCTCTCCCTTGTGGTACACCAGCTGTCCTCATGTCCACCTACACAACGTCAATGAACCTTCTTTGTGGTCTTCTTCTTCTTCTTCTTCTCAACCTTGACTTTCTTACTTTATTTCAAAACCCTTCGACCTGAGCCGTCCCTCTCAGCATCTTCAGCTCCAGCCAGCGTCTCCTTTCTCCTTTTCCGTCTTGTACCGAGCTTCCCTTTCACTTCTTGCTGCCGTCCTTCTCCCTGACACGCGTCTCCACCCCCTTCACCCTGCCTGCGCTCTCTTCTTCACCTTTTATGAATACATTGATATTTTATGACACGTCACGTTAGCAGAACTGTCATTTGTAATTTGTCCGTCTGTATCTCTGTTAAATGTGCCGCCGCCTCTCTTAGTCTAATCTTGTGAAATGGATTTTTAATCTCAGCGAGACATTCCTGGCTGGCACATCAACCCATAATTTGTCAGGATATGATGTAAACAACATTTATATGCCCCTCCCCTTTAATGGGCGCTCCGCTGCTTCTTATTGAACAGAATAAAAATGTGAGAGTTGAGGATAAGAATGGAAACAGTGAGACTTACTCTGTTGTCTGAACTGGGGATCATAGTGTCCGTCATCCAAGAGCCAAACCTTGACCCTGACGCACGCACTGTGATGGGATTACTAACTCCAGTGAGCTTCCCGCAGCCTGCAAAGTCCAAGAAGAAGGGAAGGAGGTCAAATGGTGGACAAGTCTGTGTATCACAAACATGTCATTTATCTTCATTCATAAACAACAGTTTTAGACACTTTTTAACCTCTTATTCTATTATGTACTTATTATTTTAGTAGTTTTCTTTTCAGCATAGTTTTGGCAAATATCATTATTCGCTGACGATTATTAACATGGATGTATACGTTGTTTCTATTCACATATGAATATTCCGTGTGCTTCATTAAACACAATGTATTGCACGTTATATAATAATAAGAATGATAACCTTTCCTACAAGGACTGCGCCAAAAACTACTTCACAATAAAAGGCAAATAAAATGTTAAAAGAAAAGAGACGCAAATACAACAATAAAACACAACACAGGGTGGAATGAAAAGGAAAAGTCTAAAGTCAAAAAGTAACTTTGGTTTAACTTTGAAATAAAACAAAAGATGCAAATAAAACAGTAAAATACAACACAGTGTGGAATAAAGAGGAGCTATAGTTGAAGGCTAGAGTAGAAAGATAAGTTTTAAGTCTTATTTAAAAAATATCTAGTGAGTTGGCTTCCCTGATATTTATCTGATATATAAACCAGTGACCTTCTTGCTGTGAGGCAGCCGTGCTAGCCACTGGCCCGCCGTGTGGGCCACTACAAGTAGAGTGGAACAGTATTCCATCATTTTGCATGGAGTGATTTCTTTACATCCAGTGTAAGACGACACCAAAACATTAATTACTCATCATAAATATTATGATGAGATGTGGACTCTGTGTGCGGCCGAGTTTATGATCAGCGATGATCCTCGTGTTATCACTAATTCATCTCAGTCAGTGCGTGTTGCCAGACATCCGATTGTGAACGTGCTGCATGCGATTGTTTAAGTGCCACCAGGAAATAATACATTTCCCATTTAGCATTCAAAGCGCACACATCCGCCCACTTACAAGCATTTGCATAAATGTTATACCTAGTTTCTGCATGCAGGAGTGAAGCCTGGTCTCCAGGAGTAGGACTCTCTGCCGCAGCTCCTCGTAGTCGTAGGCTCCCATCTCTTCTTGGATGGCCATCAGCACCACCGACAGGTTCCTCACCTCCTCCCGCAGACGCAGGATCATCTTTGCATCCGCTTTGTACTGCTCCAGCACCGGCAGCAGGGGGAGCAGTTGGGTGACCTTGTCTTTCAACTCCTGAGGGTGGTAGACAATGCAAAGGATGAGGAGAAGCAAAAGGGAATAAGGAGAGGAAATGAAACCCTGAGAGAATAAAGAGGACACGATGAGGTCGACCGTGCGACTCTGGGTGCTTTCAATCTCCACTCGTTGTTTCAGTTTCAAAGCTCATCTCGCTCCTCGGGAGGTTGTTTTATATCAATACGGCAATATATCCTCATCCTGACCCATGATATATGATTGCTGATACCCTGGCACCACATATCAATATTTTAATTTGAAAAATGCACTGCTCTAAATGTATTTTCAGTCAATGTGACACAAAGAAAAACAAGAACACATGAATGAGGGTGAGACGGAAGAAGAAGTTGACAGCAGGATAGTTGAGGACCGAAGTGAAATGAACTACACTTGGCATGCACAGTTGGAGATATACTGTAGGATCTTGTTGGTATGGCCTGTCTTATGTATTATCTCTCTTTTTTTACTCTCCTTAAACTAGTTCCCTTTAGCTTTTATAGTCTGTTGTGAGTTTTTTATATGAAATAGTTTTGTCTCTGTCACTATTTGTGCTGCTATCTTGACCAGGAACTCCCTGGAAGACGAGATCTTGTGTCTCAGTGGGACCTTCAACGTCTAAATAAAGGATAAAATAAAGGGAGAGAAGTCTACTATGAAGATGTCATAGTAGTTGAATTAGCAGACCTCTGCAGGCACATGTACACGAAAAGTATAACGCAGGGCTTAATCCTCTACAACTTGTTAGCTACCACTTCTCGATCGACTTGAACTACTTCTCCAGTCTAGTCATTGAGTTCGATGGATGGATCAAGGCTTTCCAATGAGGAAAATGCACATGACGATCACTTGACATTAAAAACCTATTGTTGTCAAGATAAAGGTTAACGGTACCAATAAAAATATCCTCAAGTCATGACTACATTGACTATTGAGCCACGTATTACATGGTACGTGTTATCATGTTGCAATTTACCCGTGATTACCATTAGTGCCGGGGGTTTAACTTATCGATCTTTACAACGTATCCATTTTTTTAAGTAATCCCTGACAGATGAGCATTGAATACAGAATGTAATACATTTAAAAGCACTTGGGTCGCTGCAGTTTTTGCACAGTAAGAGTGAGGGGATAGAAGTAAAGAGCAGATTTGTTTTACAGCCCAATTGCCCTGGAAAACTCGTTCCTGGTGTATTTATGTTTGGTCATTGTCTTAAACCTGCAGCAGGAGTAAGATGCCAGTAAGGACACAGGTACGTTTCCTCAGCGCTGATATTGTGCCATAATAAGCACCACTGTTGCGGTTCACTTCTGTTTTGCCTCTTTGTCGATCACTCTCCTTCAAAAGCTTTTACTCCTCCATCAACGGTATTCCTTTTGTCTTGCAAGGTTAAGTTGTTTTCGTCCATTCAGTCTCGTCTGTGCCGTCACTGGCAATAGAAACTGAGTGCTGATCTCTTCATAGTTTTAGCTGTGGAATGGACACCGCGGTTACCTTGTGTAGTAAATTGAGTCATTTGTCCTGTTTGCCAAGTGAAAGCCTAGTGAATGCGGGGGCTTCTGGGGGGGGGACAACTATTATTTCTACCCCCATTACATAGTCTGTGTAGATTTTCATTCATCCAGATCACAGTTCTCCAAACGAAGTGAGTCACTAGCGACTGTTTTTGTCCAGAACTGAAGAAGCCTCTTGGATGGGACATGTGGGATAATTACACTGTCAAATTAGACATTTTTTTAAACATCCTATTGATAGGTTTAAGCAAAAGAAGAGGCCATTTCTCAGCTTTAGCACTTCATCAGCACGATAACTGCTTTGCCGATGCAGTCGCACGCTTCTTTGTACAATCTGCACTTTACTTTCACCAAAAGGATCCTTTGTGCGGATTTAACTGCCACAAAATTGCACAGGGGAAGATGGTGGTGCTAAACTTAACGCGTGACTCATCATATGTTTTTGGAAGTGCAATGAACAGTGTGTTCTAAGGTAGGAGAGCAGGGAGCAGCAGGAGAGCCAGGCTGCCTGCGTGGAAGGTAGAGAGGGCTTGAGAGAGCGAGAGAAAAAAGGCGTATCCATAAAGTGTGGCCACCACAGGAGGGGCTGTTTCCTCCTTGTTAAGGTTTATCGTAAATCTGGTGATGGAGCAGCTCTCAGCCCCATGGCGCCACATCATAAATCTCATTTTCCCCCCTTTTCAAGCCGTGAAAATTCGCTCTCGTTAATCTCCCGCGCTCTGCCATTGGCAACTTTGAGCTGCGCACATTCATCAGCCAACCTGCTCTGGTCAAATCCTGCTTTTTCTTTTCCTTATTTTTTTTATTGGATTGTGGATTTGCATTCAGACAAGTCCGGAGATAGAATGCTTACCGTTCTGCATATTTTAGGTGTCGCCGGCTTTACTGATGAATTGGCTAATTTCATACACCTCTTCATTACCTCCATCGGAATGGCGTCCATAAAACACGGTGAAAGCAAAACACGGCAATTCATGCCCGTCTCCTCGGCTTCTCAGTGGTAAAGCACACTTTGCATTTATCAAAGCATCTTTTAATCAAACTATTTTATGGTCCATCTAATATCAGTAAAAGTGTGAGATATACAGAGGAAGTCTGGGCAGGACAGGCCGCTGACAGGAAGACAAAAAGGCCCGCTGATAATGGCAGCTGAGTCTTAGCTTGTAGAGAGATAAGGCAGCGATAAACGTGAATATATGTGCCTGCTATCTAAAAGCAGACTGCAGAATGTTAAGTATATGGGGAGGCTGAGGCTGAGTGAGGGGAGAGAGCGGAGAGGACGTATAGAGAGGCGCGTAGAGAAGAGCACTCCCAGGTCTTGAGGTTTAATAATTCAGGAGCGTGTGGATTTGCTCAAACTTCCTCTGCGCATGACTCAACAACGCGGGGATTGAATTTGTGTACCGATGCTTATGCGACACTCTATCAAGCCACAAAATTTTATTGTCTGTGAAGAGCGAAAGAGATTACAGTGCATTTGGCAAAGTTTGTGTGCACACATCTAATAGTATATGCCTTTACTTCAAACACACACACACACACACACAGTGGAGGAGGTGACAGATAGTCAATTACCTGAAAACCCTTTGGATTGAGACTGCGGGGATTTTCAGAGGCCACCTTCAGCTTTCCGTCCACCACTTTCATTAGACTCTCGGTGTTCCTCACGTACTGTAGGTCTCTGTACGTCCGCAGGTCCAGCACCTCCATTGACTGACTTATGTTCTGAACCTGCAAAGGATATAAACACAGACATGTGTCGTGTTAATCCAGTCCTTCACCACACACGTACCTCTGTCGTGACATCAGGCCAGAACCCAACGTTGAATTTTATCATTTGGAAAGTCCTTAACAGAAAGAACGCAACGCTTCCTGAGGAATTCTAAATAATTATCAAAACACTGAGAAAAACTGCTAAACTCCTGTGTTTATAGCAGTAGATTCTATGTCTATAACCTTTTGTGGGCACTTCTCGTCATCTTCTGCCAATTCCAACTGATTTGAATGTAACAGACATGTATTTATAAATGACAGACTACACATTTAAAGCTGCTATCCCTGGAAATACATATTAAATAGCTCCATATTTTCAGAGAATTTGCTCATTGTCATTAAATTATATTTAATTCAATTCAATTCAATTCAATTCAATTCAATTCACTTGGCATCAGTGGAGAGAAAAAAATCCCTTTTAACAGAAGAAGAAATCTCTGACAGAACCAGACTCAAAGATGTGCAGCCATCTGCCTAGACAGGTTGCGGTGAAAGGAGCAAATGAGGGACAGAGGAGAGAAAGGACAAGAGGGAGTCTCACAGTCTCTTTCCAGTATTTCACGACATTATCCAATCAGGAGGCAGAACTTAGGAGTCGGCCCTCTTTGATTGTAAGGTTAGAATCAATGGTTTTAGATTCTTGGTTTAACTAAAACCCAGGGTGGACAATGTTGCTATTTTTCAAAAGGCTGTACTGTAGATTAAGAAGATAATGAAATAAACTTTCATACTTTGACCTCATGAGGAGGTTTTGGGTTCAACTCCCAGACACCAGTGTGCAGGTCAAATGAATAGGACAATTAACTGAAGTGGTTTTTGTCCTTCACACAAACCTGCACTTGTCAAATAGAGCGTAACAGTGACCGCACACTTTCCAATCCTTCAGTTTCTCCTTTTGACTTTTCAGGCCCGACCAGCTACACAACTAATCGCGACCATAAAACATTTTTATTGGAGCAAAAAAATAAATGTTGTGAAAATGAGAAAAAAAAGTCAAAGGTGAGAGACTGTGTACACAGTAATTCTCAGACCCAAGTTTCCAGGGTTTAAAAGTGTGATTGTGGGCAGTTTGTTACGTCTCTTTGACATCGCTCTGTTATTGTGATGCGCTGACCTTGGCTTTTTACATTATTATGGCAGATAATGAAAACTGTTGACGTCTATGATCCCATGAGTTTCACCCAGTGCATGCTGGGAGCTCTTGTAGCTCCACAGGAATAACTGGATAAAGAGAACGTCAATCCCCTTAAGGCTTTTCTTCTCTTTCAGTTCCTCATTGTTTTTGCTGAAAATTAAATTCAGCTGTTTGTTTTATTTTTTGCACTAATTTCCATTGAACTGTAGGTGAAGGTTTGAGCAACCACACAAAGCAGAGTTTTTATACTGAGTCATTTATTAAACATTATATAAACAAAAAGAAGATAAATGGGCACAGTCGAAAGGAGCAAAAAGAAAAAGGGCAAGAATAACCCAGATAAAAAAGTGAGGAGGATGATAAGGCAGCACGGCTGCCAGAATGTATCAGTATTTTATATAGAAAGTACAACACATTCATATATTATGCAGTAAAAGTCCAGTTCCACTTAAGTTGGGGTATAAATATCCGTCTGCAGATCGTGATCAGAATGATAGCAGGCTCTCCAGCAACCGTGATGCACGCGCGTTAACAGATAGATTTATAAAATGCGAGGCGAGGAGAATAGAATCATGTGGAGGAGCAAACATCGTGTCATGTAGGTGTTTACCGAGTCTCACTTCTCAGTTTGTGCTCACTCTTTGACGGCCCACTCTGCTGCTGCATAACCAGCCTACTGTTGCTTACGCCCCCTCGTCCTCCTGCACGCTGAACTCAAGTGAACTGAACTGGCCAGAAATCATCGGAGAGCTGACAAATGACACACACACACACACACACGTGCACGCACACATGCGTAGGAGGAGGAGGCTCACGTGTACGTACGTATGTCCAACAGCCCACACAAACTCAACTCCTATAACTGCAGCAACAACAACAACAACAACAAACCATCCCGACTCACAAAGGTCACATTTTGGCTTCAAGTCTATGTTTTGCCTTTCTTTTACACTCTTTGACAGCCCACTCAGTTACTTTGCAGACTGTTTCCAAGATCAAACTTATCTCCCACGTGCTTCGTGAACCAGCGGGGGAATATTTCAGGAGTATTTTGGTCGGTAAATATTTTCCTCACCAATTAAAAGTTCTCCTAGAGTTGTTCAGACAGAGCAACCGTGAGCAGGATTTAACCGTGCTTTAGTATTCCGTGTAAAATGACCGATTTTTGCAACTCTCTTAAAAACAGAAATATCGTTATTTTGATTTCACGGTATTGTCCAATCACAACATCTGTTGAATTGAAGTCGTTTCTTCATCCTGGTCAAAAGTGACAGAATGCTACTGAACACTATGTTATGCTATTCCAACAGAAATAATAAGAATGTAACCCCTTGGCAATACATTTCCCTCCACCTGCATGGCTGCACTGTGTACATATTCATCATTGTTCTGTAGTTTATTCAGTTACACATTCTGAATAAGGAATAAGATATCCCTTATTCTCTATACTGATCTTTATGCTTCATCCAAGTATTTTTAAGTTTCTTCGTATAGTTGTTTGTTTCTTTTTACATATTATTATTATTATTGTTATTATTATTATCATTATTATTCTATGTTTGCATTTCATTTCTTATTTTTTAAGAGCTGTGAGGTGCCTTAAATTCTGCTGCTGTAACACAAAAGTTTCCCACTTTTGGAATCAATATAGTAAGTCTACCTACCTACCTATCTATCTACCTACTGATCTACCTATCTACCGATCTACCGATCTACCTACCGATCTACCTACCGATCTACGACCTACCTACTGATCTACCTATCTACTGATCTACCTACCGATCTACCTACCTACCGATCTACGACCTACCTACCGATCTACCTACTGACCGACCGACCGACCTACCTACCTACCTACCTACCGACCTACCTACCTATCTACTTACCTACTGATCTACCGACCTACCTACCTACTGATCTACCTACCGATCTATCTACTGATCAACCTACTGATCTAACCTACGATCTATCTACCGATCTACTGATCTACCTACCTACCTACTGATCTACCTACCTACCTACTGATCTACCTACCTACCGATCTACCTACCTACTGATCTATCTACCGATCTACCTACCTACCTACTGATCTACCTACCTACCGATCTACCTACCTACCTGCCTATCTACCTACCTACTGATCTTTTTACCGATCTACCTACCTACCTACTGATCTACCCACCTACCTACCTACCTACCTACCTACCTACCTACCTACTGATCTACCTACCTACCAATCTACCTACCTACCTACCTGCCTATCTACCTACCTACCGATCTACCTACCCACCTACCTGCCTATCTACCTACCTACTGATCTATCTACCGATCTACTTACCTACCTACTGATCTACCTACCTACCGATCTACCTACCTACCTGCCTACCTACCTACCTACCTACTGACCGATCTACCTAACTACCTACCTATGTATTCAATCTATCTAAACAAAACAAAACACAGGGGGTGGCTGTGGATCAGTTGTACAGCTGGTTTCCATGGCTCTGCTAGTTTACACTGAAACTTCCACTTCCTCCTGATGTCTGTGCTAATGTAAGAGCAGTTGCAATACACCGGTTACATTATACCCCCATGGTTCTCAAACTGAGGTATGTGTACCACCAGTGGTGTGTGAGCTTCCTCTGGTAGTAAAGGAAAATCAGTGGATGTGATCGGATTCTGATGAATGTTGACCCGAGTGTGCAGAAAATGAATAATTAGAGTCACCTTAATCTAATGTCACTATACCAGTGTGTGGATTGATTGCTCGACCTATTCACGCCACTGTATTTTAACGTTGGTGATAATGGTGTTTCTCATTAAAGAGCTCAATATTTTCCTCAGCTGGTGCTTGGTATAAAAAGAACCACTGCATTAGAGCATGGGTTCCAGAAACACTGGAGAAAGGTCAAACACATGCGGTGGCACCAGTGACGCAGCTGTAACCAAACCACTCGCACCGACACACACCAGATATTTGCACGTAAAATGTTCCCTCACACACTAACAGAGAAGTTAAACGAGGATGTGTTCAAAAAGCGTGCAATGAGAACGTCTGCATGCTGCTCATCCTTTAGGGTCGACGCTGCTTTGTGTGTCATTTACACAGAAAAGCGTGACCACTTTACATTCTTTGAGCAGAGGCTTGTTTTTGACATTGTTAGCTTGTCTGTGTCACGGGGAGTCTCTGTGTCTCCGGTCTGCTTAACTAATGCTCTCACACACTCTGGGTTCAAACGAGGACGTCTTTGTGTGCAGGCTCACACGCAAGTCTTTCAACTTGTGGCATTTATTTGTGTGTGTAACTCAAACACGGCTGACCCCAGGTGTCCTCATTAGGCCGGGCTGTGGACTGTAATAGACGGGGCTGATGACCGGTGTCTTACAGGCGGCGTTCGTGTGCATTCACCGAGTGTAGACGCTGTAACAAAAACTGTTTACAGAAGCCCGTTCAACAATAAATCATACATTTGCTAGAGCTTATAAAACTCAGGGCCTGATGCTGACTGTGTTATGGAGGCGATATTTCACTCTGTGATAAATTCACAAGCCTAATTTTTATTTATTGGACTGTATCGTCAAGTGTTGACGTGTAATACGACGTAGTGACACGAGCCGCGCCCTCAAACGTTCGGATGAGTTTCCCTGCCCTTTTTTTTTTGTCCTTGTGCTATTATCACTTTGTTTCTTTCTTCTTTTTTTCCCCTTTTCTTCGATGTGTTGACGTGTCTGTGACACAGAGTCACTGTGTGTTTTGAATTTGGCCAGAATTGTGAAGACAGTTTTACTCCACGAAGGACAATAAACACAATATCCATCTACTGTAGTCCCTCATGGGTCCATGCAGCGGACAAAACCTGGTTACCCAAGTCAAACCAGGACCTGTGCTGTTTCAGTTGTGCTGTTGAATCCAACAACAGTCACTCATTAAAAAATATCCTCTCTGATTCATAGGGTTTGTGAAATCTTATTGAAAAGTTAAAAACACAGAACAAACACTTGACTTTATCATTTCCAAAACACATGATATGTAAGTTCTCACCAGCTGCCGGCAACATGCCCATAACGATGAATTTATACGTATACGTAAAACATATTTTTTAATATTTACACAGACGTTTCTAACATGTTTATAACAAACTCAAAGGCGTTAAAAAAAGAGTATAAGCGATAATGAGTTTTAAATTCTGTCACAATATTGCAATGATACATATTATACAGAATTTCAAAATGAAAGTGTCTGTGTTGACATGGAACAATTTATATAGTTTATAGTATAAATTATAAAAAGTTTTCCTGTATGTATCCCTGTTTCCCAGATTATGTCTTGTCTTTGTCCAAAACATATATATATAAATATATTTATATATATATGTATGTATATATATATATATTTTTTTTATATATATGTACATACATATAATATTCCTCTGCATTTTATGACTTTACCCACTCAAAAATAGGAAAAGATGGGAATAAAATTACATCCCAAGTCAAGTAAAACAAGAATAATATGGGATTCATGTAGTTTGAGTCAGAGCATTTTGGCTGCTTTTTTCCATTACTATGTTAAAACGTTCACTATATCCAGAGGCTATAAGAATGTGCAATATAGAGTGTCTTATATCCTTTTTTTCCAGCACAACCTAGGCAATCTGATGAAAAAAATAATAATTTTCACCAACTATATAAACACACCTGAGCAAAAAGCACTCCAAATGTTTACAATTGGATTGAATTTGCAAAATTTGGAAATACGTCACAGTTCAAAGTTCACTTGGCTCATTTTTATGAACAAAAAAGAAAAGGTCTAATTTTGTGACTTCTGCACTTTATATCACTGCTAAAAATGTGATATAATATGAATCATAACTTTGACTCAACAAAAACACATAAGATGAAAAAAACAATTTTAAAGCCTGAATATGTGACCTACAAACACACACGCCCCCTGGATGTCCATGTAGGGAGCTGTGTATTATTCCCATTGCAATTTACCATGGGGGCCCCTGCAGCACAGATCCGTGCCGTGTGAGCACCAAGGGTTAATATCAACAAGGCTTTGTTCATGCAGGACACCGTAGTCGTACGCCACAGCTGTAATCGGCTTTTAGCTGCACTCCAATCTCACCGAGGCGCTTAAATAAGACTCGCTCTCTCAAGATCAGAGTCTAACGGGTTCAAAAGTTTAACATGTTTTTCAATGTTTGTTTGGAATCGCTCTTGTACGCGGGGTTTGGGCTCAGTCTGCTGCTTGACCGATCCATCTCATCTAAGAGCACAGCCTTATGTGTTTTACCCTACTTCTTCCTATGGGGACAATGAAGCTTCCATTCTATAAATATATATATTTTTTAATCTTTGCAGCATTAAAAAATAAATCCTATAAAGATAAAAAAAATAAATACTGTATGTATATTGATGCCCGTACAGTATACAGTACAGGGGGAACACATTCACTTTATCAGAATAGCTTGGTCTGTTTCCCAGAGTATGGCTTGTCTGCTAGAATATGCTGCTTCTTATTCCTCTAAAGTATGAATGAGTGTGGGTTTAGTCGGAATGAACACACGCTTGGAAACAGCAGCAGACAGAGCCTGTCGGGGGAAAAAGGCAAACTTCACTGAGAATGAATGCAATATGTGAATTCAGGTGCTTCATTGATCCATCAGGGCCTCGGAGCCTATTCAGCATCTCAATTTACCACCAGCTCTCTTCACAACATCACATCAATGTCAGCTCCTCTTATCTCACACACTTTCTTCTCCCCTCGTTGCTCCCAGGCTTTCTCTCCCTTCTTGTTCTACCGTTTTCCGCCTCTGAGTGTCCACAAAGGAAGGGGAGATTTTTGCTTGGTGTCCGAGAGCCAGAAACAACAATTATTTATATCAAAGTTTTAAAGGTGCCGTGTGTAAGAGTTAGTGACATGACTGAACAGTAATTGGGGGCGTGAGCGGAACTCCGCAATAACCGATGAGAGCGAGTTGACTGGGCAACGGATGTTGCATAATTTTCTTTAGAACTTGTACAAACCAAGTTTTTTTTGCGTTTCTCAGCACAGAACAGCTGTGAAGTTGAATCCTCTAGTGTGGAGCAGGCTTTATAGTTTGACAGAGCCTTTCTCCTTTGTTTGCAAACTAAGCTTTGGCTTCAGATGCATGTTTTGTTTGGGCTACTGCAGAAATATGGCAGCATGGCCCTTGTCACAACCCACTCTGTACCAAAAACCCTACTTCCTGTTCCCGCTAATGTTTTGCAACAGTTGTGGACTTCTGAAACTAGTGATAACATAAAAATGCAAGGTGCATTTTAATTTCATTAAACCAATTGTTGTAAGCTATTTCTATGTGTGTGTTGTGTTTTACAAGAAGTAGTGAACAGCTGAAGTCAGTGGCTCTTATTTTGAAAAGCTGTGTGAGTAAGCTATAGGTTGACAAATAAAGTAAAATACAGTGAGCTTTTGCATCCATGACCACTCAGTCACATATTTTTGTCTGTCTGTCTGTCTATCTATTTATCTATCTATCTATCTATCTATCTATCTATCTATCTATCTATCTATCTATCTATCTATCTATCTATCTATCTATCCATCTGTCTATCTATTTTTAAAGAATAACAACGAAAAACATTAGTAAGAACATTATTTAATTCTAATCCCTGAAAATGCCTTAAATTGTTTTGACTGGAAACAGGAAGCTGTCACACTTTTGCAAATGGTAGTGACAGCCTTTGCTTAAAAGGCATTTACAACACTTATGAAAACAGACATTTGTCTTTTACATCAAAGGGATTCTACACTTAATTTAAGGCCTTATTCATATTCATATTCTGCTAATAAAACCTCCAAAATATCACATACTGGACCTTAGACTTGCTGTAATGTCTATAAACCACAAATCAACGCCACTGCAGCTCAGATTTCACCACATACATCACATCAGCAAAGGTCTTCTCCTCAGTGCTGCCTCACTCCTGAGCCATGTGTGTTTCTACAGTGTGCTATTAAACACCAGCAGGAAATTAAATTGGCACACACACACACACACACACACACACTGCACACGACATAAAAACTGCTCATAGATTTATTGTCTGGTCGCTGTAACAGTGTTAACATGGTTTTTGTGAGTGTGCACGTATGATGTAAGACATATGTCTGTCACACGCACTGTAAATGAAGATAAATGACGCATCTTCACTTCCTCCCACGGCCGTCTGCGCTGTAGTGAATGTGTATGTGGTGTGAACAGCGCGGCAGCGATAAACGTCCAACCCAAATAATCGTGAGTCACTCTCAGCTGTCAATCTAAGATTCAAACATGGTTTCATGCCATGAAATAAACTACTCAACAATGTATCATCATTATGCCAAGAAAAACCTAAAATACCAGAAACCATCTTTGGAATATTACAAATATTTGAAAAATGTTAGAAATCATGTGAAAATTGGCAATTATCTCAGGAGTCTCCCCCTGATGGCCACTTAAGAGAATACAGGTTTCAGACTCTTCTACATTGGCTTCAATTTCTAAGTCCATCATTTACATACAGCAAACCCTATCTTTTTGGGGGTAAAAGCAACTGTTCAGGAGCGGCGGTTTTGCAGAATTTCAAAATAAAAGTGTCTGTGTTAACATGGACTGATATATATGTAGTTTTTTATGATGCAAAAATAATATGTTACTAAAAAAACCATACATAAATAACTCATTATAACTCACAATAATCTGTGGGCTGCATGCAATAAATTGTAGGGCCGCATATGACTTCTGATATACAGTTTTTAAGTCGGTCACATTTAAAAAAGAAAATCCCTTCCTCGCTGTGTCACATGGTCACTCCCAGGAGCGTGACAGACTTTGACTCAGTGTCATTCTGACGTTAGAAATGAAGTGAAAAGTTGGCGTGTGCATCGTGAAGCATCCATGTGTTTCTTTAGATTACATTAAATTTCATGTTTTTCTTTATCTGACATCTAAACGAGGAACTGTATCTCAGTGATTTTGACCAATACTGATACTGAATGTCACAAAAGGTGACTATCCATATTTTTAAAAACCTGATTATGTGATAACTAGTGTAACACATATATAATGCATTTACTGTGTGACTTTGCAAACTAAACACTTCATCTTATATCTTCAAAAGATGCAGAATCAATTAATCAAATGTCACGGGGTAAAAAGTTGCCACTTTACCTAAGTTTATTAAACTCAAGTCTCCTGATTGCCTTCATATGTATCGACGCGATCGATCGAGGCCTTTAGCATAAATGTGGACCTCAGCAGTCTGTACGTGACAGAATGTGTCGTGCGCGACAGCGTCTGTGCGGCGTGACAGCCTCCATCAGCCTCCGCCGGTCTCAAAAAAAATAAAAAATAAAACTAAAAAAGTGAGTGTTGTTATTGGCAGCTGTCACCTTCTCCATGAGCTGGCGAAGCTGTCTGCTGCGTGGGTCGCGGTTACACATGTTCTGGGCCGGCGCGACAACCGTGCAGATACACTTCCCATCTGCGTCCTGCGCCGAGCTGTAGATCTGCCAGCCTTCCTCTGGACTCGGGTACAGAGCCTGCACGAACACACACACACACACACACACACACACACACAGAGAGACACACACGTATCCATGTTAGACACGAGAAGAAAATCTGCGGTTGTTCATCTTTGCTGCTTTTTCAAAAATTCATGAGGCCCGACGAGATCTTTTATTCTGCCTGCATGTATCATCAGTATTCTGAAGTGTTCCAGCCTTATATAAAACATTTCCAAACTAATAAATGTATCTAATACTTGAAAGTGTTGTGGAAAGTGTTGGGAGATTAAAAAAAAAAAAAAAAGACTCTTTAATGCATTCCATATCGTGATTGGTTGTCACCACAATTTAGCAGCAGACTCGTAATTTCTCCCTGGCATTTCCTCTTTCTCTCCTGCAACCACGCCAGAAATGACTCTTACCCAAAAGCCAATTAATGGCAATTGATTCCCCGGACTAGTAAAAATCACTCTCAGTCCAATTTAAAATGGAGAGCATCAAAGCAAGCGAGAGAGAGGGATTGACAGATGTGTCCGTGCCAGGAAAGATCCTGGACGACGGTGACGAATATTAGTGGGTTTTTAAAACACACGCACACACAATGGCACGACAGAGTGAAGAAAAATGGGGATTTCAAAGAAAAGAGGAAGAAGGAGGGATGGGGTCAGGTTGTGTGAATGCAGAGCGTCTAATAAGTTTGGACGTGGGGAGGAAATGGAGCTGTTTGAGATCGATAAAGCAGCCGGTTACCAGTGGAGGAGGGGTGAGGCTCACACGATGGATGTCTCTCTCTCTCTCTCTCTCTCTCTCTGACTAATCCAATCAAAAGTAGTGCTGTGCAAACACACACACACACACATAGGTTGTGCAAAGGCCAGGCCTGGATGATCCGTTCATTCACACTGCATCTGCACACATGGCAGCATATAAAGCACAAAAAAAAAAAATGTAATGAGACACAGAGCGGCCATTTTAGTGATGAAATTAAAGGCTCATCCACGTAAGTGGAAGGAAAAGAAGAATCGTGCGGCTCGGCTCGCCTCTCCTTGCCTTCCTTCCTTCCTTCCTTCCTTCCTTCCTCCCTCTGAACTGTTGTGCTGTGCTCTCATCTCCTCGGGTTGAGGGAGATCAGATTAAAATTGTCTTGGGGGACGCAGGGACTGTGTGATTGGAGTGTAAAGTAGCAGCCACCCTGCGAGCCAATGTGCTCACTGTCACATCTTGTCACTCCTGCCAATCCCTTGGCATGCCACCGCCTCTCTCTCTCTCTCTCTCTCTCTCTTTTTTCCTCTCCTGCACTCACTGCTTCTCTCCCTCACCCTCTCTCAGAACGAGTGAATATTAAATCCGGTTCAGTGCGGTGTGTGTGTATCGTGGATCACTCGAGCTACGCGAGCAACTTGAATATGCTGTAACTCCGAGCATGGCCACATTAAACAAATCACGTCGTGATGTTTTATATGTTTAATTACAGTCACGGTATATAGACTCATAAAAGTTTAAAATCAATACGTCTAAATTTAATTAAAACTTTCGCGAGAAGTAATATGATATTAATACACTCATACATAATTGCACACACACACACACACACACACTTATGGGATTGGAAGCGCAGGGTGAATGATGACGTAATATGTGACACACAACTCACAGTGAGGATAACGTCAGCACCTCCATATTTTACATTTCTGTTTTTAAAAACTCATTGTTTTCCCTTAAAAGTAATGAAAAAAAGCATTAAAAAAATATTAAACATATGCGTAAGTATAAGGGCAGGGAGTCCCAGGTAACTCATGATGTAATAATAATTATATATGGTAATAATATCAGAAAAAAAGTTAATTGAATGCAATTAAAATTGTTTATCATCATAACATTTAATTTCCTCAAATGGACACTTTCATTTGATTTATGTTACGTAGATAAATGCTCCTAAAAACTCCTAAACAACATCACATCACAACAGCCTAATGAGAGGCCAGTTTACAGCTCAGCCACTTCTTTGAGAAGAAAACAGTGAGTGTTAGTAGTAAATTATGGGATGGGATTATTTTATATCTAACTTTATTTGCAGAAAAACAAATGTTCAGGCAGCCACATATGAAATGTAACATAGAGGAGATTAAAAAAGGCGACATTCTCACTCGTCGGTCTCAGCTACGGAAGAGTATTAGGGCCACATGTAAAAAAAATAATCAAACAGCACGAATTCTGAGATTACAGTCATTTCTGAGAAAACAAAGTCTGAGAAAAGAGTCAGAATTCTGAGATTGAAGTCAGAATAAAGTCAGAACTCTGAGAGAAAAAAGTCAGAATTCTGAGATTACAATCAGAATCCTGCGAAAAAAATCCAGAATTCTGAGAGAAAAAAGTCAGAATTTCAATATTCATGCTGTTTCATATACTTTCTTTTTTTTTATATGTGGCCCTAATACTCTTCCGTATTTAGCAGATTAAAGGAATTAATATTTTTTTTGTATGTGTTATTTTTTTGCTGACACTGTCTATCCTATCTTCCCTCTTCTCTGCTTCTGATGGTGCTGTGTTCAAGCCAGCTCCAAAATATAGAACAAACCCCATCCTGTATTGATGGGGAAAAACGAATTTGATTGTCAAATTTGGCACAATTCTGTATTTTAAAGCGTATCTAAACGCCTTAAACCACCTTTTTACAGGTGTAAACCAGTGTGTATGGGGAACTCGTTCATGTTGTTTGCTGATCCAAATGCAAATCTTCATAATTTATTGTAAAGTATTGAAATTATACATGTGATAAATATCGGTACTAGGGGAGGGAATCGGTATCGCTCCAATACTGGTCAAAATCAGTAGATTGGATATCGGGCAGATAAAAATGTAGAATCCGATACAATCCAAAAATCCTATATATCGCTTTCTTCACTATGTACCGACTGTAAAAATGTGAATGAAAACCCTGCAAAAGCATTTTAGCTGAGTCATGTTTGGGCTGTTTGTTACACAGCTGGAGAATTATTGTTGTCTTTGAACTGACTCAGCACAAATGTGTCATTAACAGCTTCATAAATGGTCTAAAAATGATCGGTATCGGTAGATACTCGAGTTTGTGATATCAGTATCGTCCCATCCCTAGTATCTACTACCCAGTAGATTTTGTCCACTCTTGTGTCACCCTCTTGTCCAATCAGCGAGTGGCTCATTGTCCCAGACTCCTCCCCCTCTTATAAACGCCGGAGCTATCGCTTCTTCACCTTTCTCAGATTTCACTACCAGACCACACCCCCCCCCCCGCCCTGCACCGCTCCCCATGCTCCCTCCCTCAGCTCATAGCCCACTTCTCGGCATTTTTCAAAATCAGGACCAAGAAGAAGAAGAAGGGGTAGGGTTTAGTTAGCCTTTAAGGGACAGGTGGTCATTTCTGTTAGCCACGTCCAGCGCCCAGCCTCACTCCCGCCTACTGCGACTCCCCCTTTGACTTATATTACCCTCATTCCCGTAATAAGCACCGTTGTGAGCAGCCATAAAGACGTGAGTCCATTTATGGGGGGGAGGAAACTGGTGTCCATCAAGATTACAGATGACCGAGTGGGTCAGATATTGCCACATCCATATTCCGTCCCACCTCCAGGACGCAGTAATACTTGACTGAAAGTGTCGCTGTAGTGTGCTCGTGAATGACTCACTGTGCACTTTGCTGTCACACGGGGGCTAAATTATTATTCCATTATTCTTAATAGTAATGCAGCCGCGTGCCGCTCACAGTCCCCTTACAGTGACTCCAAAGTCGTACACAGTTCTTTTTTTCCTTTCATTATTTATTTTCTGTCGCTCGGCACCTTCTTCACCTCGTTACACTCCTCCCTGGGATATGCGGACCAGCATCAGAGGGCTGTTAGGTGGAGTGATGACAGAGGTCTGAGGGGGTCCACACACACACACACACACACAGAGGCCAGAGCTGCAGTTAAAGATGCAGCCTCACACATGACAACCTCCTCCCATTTCTTTCAACTGCATCTGACTTGTCTGTTTCATTCTGCCGGTGCCTACGGGGGAGAGATATCTTTTTTTCTTCTTCTGTCTGCCTCTTCACTCACTGTCAGGATTTATGATTCACTGTAGCATATGTGTGTGTGTGTGTGTGAGCTGTCTCTCCATACATGCAAGTACATCCAGGAGATAAACAGCACATATGTGCATGCTTGTACATACATTACTTTCATGAATTCCTAAATAATGCACGCATTTTGCCCCGTCTTCTTCTTCTTCTTCTTCTTCCCCTCCAGAGGGTTCGTTTAAAGATCCTCGCCGCTGATTTACCACAGATCCTCGGAGCGAACCCACACTCACTGTTGCACACCTGTGGGTGTGAGACGGAGGAATCGGTGGCGACGGCGGCGCGTTTATGCTTCTCATTACACCCGATATCCTGCAGCGTTAACAGGTGGAGGTTAGTTTGCACCAAACCACTTAACATCCTCCCTCTGAGAGTGTATCCACACGTGCGGCTCTCGATGAAAAAAAGTTACCTCATAGCCACACATGAGATGGAGGGCTTGTGTGCACACACACACACACACACATGCACACGCACCAGATTTTCCTTAAAAAAGAAGATTCTTGCGAATGGAAGCTGAAGAGCGCATCAATTTTTCATGCAGCTATCAGCCAGTGAGGGAGCCACAGTCGGTGTCCCAGCGACTTCTTTTTATGATGTATGACATAGTGAGCAGTAATAAGCAGTAAGTAATATTGGATCCATGTCAGCATCATTATCTTTTTTCTCTCTCCTAACATGTTTAAGCTCACGCTGTGATCCCTGCCCGGGATTTTTTTTTTTGTGCGCATGCAACACGTCTCTGTTCCTTCATTAATGTTTCATAAATGGTTGCGCTGGAAATTAAGAGCAAATTTGAACCCGTTCCAATTTCATTACCACCCACCTATCCATCCTGCGCTAACTTCCCCTCATTCTCATCGCAGTGGCAGTTTAGAGCGCGGGAGGGAAGCGGTAATTCTTAAATGCAAATGGGCTTTGTCCCTATACCGTGTGCCTGAGCCGGCTGCAGAGAGACATCTGAACACCGGGCCACACATACTGTATATAACCAATCTCTCAGGGTGGAGAGTGGTAAACTCGGATATGTTTTGCAACACTGACTTATTTATGTAAATATGATTTAGTCTTCCCTCTGTAGTGAGGAGAGGGTCTTGACAGTGGCTCATTTAACACGGTGTTGGTGCCATGCATCCTATCACATATCTCATTAGTGTGGGGGGAAAAACAACTTCCTCAATATTTAATGTGATCTAGAATCACACTCAGGGTGTAGCAGCAGAGCAGAGATGGACATTTTCCTTTGAATATTCATAATAGTCGAGAAAACCCCCGACATATTGTCGATACTGTCGGAGCTGTGTAGGAATTTGCTGCAGCGACTTTGCAGCAACACGGGATAAACAAACCGAGACTATAATGCAGCCACTGACGAGTTCTGAGAGCGACGACGTCAACAAAAATAAGCATGAAAGAATGAAATGCACTGCAAACTCGGCTGGGTAAAAGTATCACATCAAAAGTCCGTACACACACAGGCTCAGCGGAAGATCAACAAACAACGGCGAGATCATCTTAATATTACTGAACTGAGAATGATCCATTTACATACTGTACATCAACAGGAGTACGTTCCTCTCGCACAGTTTGTTCTCCCACCATGTTCTGTACAGTAGCCCAGAAGGAACACATCACACACATACTGCACATGGTCTCTAGGGAGCGATTGTCATGATTTTATGCTTCCTGCAGGTCTAGTTTCTCATAAACGCTCAGATGTGGAGCGTGAGGAAACATGTATTCAGCAGGGACGGGAAGATACCACTTTTTTGTGTCTGATTTCAATATCACAAACTTATCTGATGTATCTGACTGATATTTTAGAGCATTAATGAACATTTTGAACACATTTTGAACACCGAGTCATTTCAAAGTCACAAAAAGGAAAAAAAAAACAGCCCAAACATGACTCAGCACTGTCCTTATATCTAATTCAGTGGTTTTGACCAGTATGGGACTGTATGGTTATTCAGTTAACTGCAATGTGACACTTCACCAGCAGATGTCACTAAAACCTATACATTGGTCGCGATCCCGGTAATAATGCAGATGTCTAATGAAGCACCATGAAGCTCTTAAGTAGGGCTGCAGCAATTCATCGATGATTAATCAATTACTGAACTGATCTACTAATATTTTGGTAATGACTTGAATGAATTGGTGTGAGTGAGTTTTTGTTTTAATGAAATAATAAGTTTTGTGATTAAAGGTTCTTAAAGCTGTAGCACATAACTTATAATCAAATGTCAAACTGCAGTCAAACAATGAGTTATCATTATAGCAGTGTGAGGATCTCGTGTCACCGGGCGACATTACTTCACAAAGGGCTAGGGTTAGGGGGTAAAAATCAAATACAGTGAAATATCGCAATATTTTGTGTGGCAATATTATATCGCTTTTGGGACACCAAATATCAATGTTTTTTTATTTCAGTCCACTAGATGGTGCCAAGTGCTCACTCTCACTAGAGCTGCTGTGTGAGTATATCGCAATGTGATTTCGCAAAAACTCTTTGTGATAATAAAATGGTGATAATATTGCACCGTTGTGTCGCTGGCAATTCCCACGCAAGTTTCAAGTAGGGCTGAAACAATTACTCCATTAATCGTTTACTAAATTAATCGTCAACTATTTGTGATAAACGATTAATTAATTAATTAAAGCAAGTTTTCAGATTTACTTAAATGTGAATATTTTCTGCTTTCTTTGCTCTATTTAAACAAAGAAATCATTCCAACTGAATAATGTTTGGTTTTTGGACAAGACAACAAGATGAGACATTTGAGACCATCATCCTTTCCAACATTTTCTGACATTTTATGGACCAAACGATTACTCGATTAATAAATAAAATAATCAACAGATTAATCGATTATGAAAATAATCGTTAGTTGCTGCCCTAGTTTCATGAGTTTATACCACTGCTCAAAAAATCTAGTCTCCACCCACCCAGAGTGACACATTCAAGGACGTCATGAATTTAAGAGTTAGGAAATGCTAGTTGACATTTCCCACCAACTTCTGGACCAAATTACAAATGTTTGTATGAAGTTCTATAAATAAGTGACAGGTTAATTGGTCATGCAAATAATAGTCAGCTGCAGCCCTAGACCGACATAAAGAATGAAGTAATTATAACACATCCTGTCTTCATCATCCTGTTATCATGGGCTGTTGGCTGGGAGCACTTCAGTTCCCGGGGATAATCCTCTTTTCTCTGAAACAAACAGCGGTTTCAAGAGAGCGAGAGGAGGTGTATCAGTTCACTGTCCCAGAAATTCATGCACGAGATGTGAGAGACGAAAAAGAATAATATGTTAGTGCCGGATTGGTGCCGTCATGGTCGCTGTATGCAAAAACCCCATTAAGAAAGACGACTGAATGAAAACAAGACGAAACCACACATTGCAAAAAAAGATGAAAAATCAATTTGTCCTGAACACTGAATTGAAAATTTACTCTTGGTTTCTGTCTCGGCCCATTTGTGCAACCTCTGGGTTCCATCACATCAGACGTGTGCATGTGAAGCTAAAGCCCCCACCATTATCTGCCAGCTTGTCTTTAATAACCACAGACCTCCTAAACTCCCCCACTACAGCAAGATTTACTGATATGCTGGAAAGGGTTGGAAAGAGCTGTGGTTTGAGAGAGGCTGACAGCGAGGACAGCGTTAGCTCTAATTTCCTCGAGCTTAGATGAAATGTTGCCCAGTGATGATGAAGAATGGCCATGTCAGTTAGATCCCTGCTGAGAGAGGGGAAGAGGAGATGAGACGAGGAGGCGCGGTCGTATCTGAGGTACAAAGGCGGCAACCTAATCCCTCTTTCAGAAAAACGCCAAAAAAAGAACGGCAACCATGGGTTGTCAGAATAATTGGAGAACTTCAGCTCAATTTGGACAAACATGTCAGCAAAAACGATTCATTGCTACTTTGTTAAAATGGTTTAAAGTTGAAATGCTTTGTTGCGATGCCTGGAGAGTTTGAAAACAATATTAATTAGTGGTAACCCTGAAACAATCGAGCTTTGCTTGTTAAGTTTGTTATCAACCAATGGAGAGTCCTGGTCACATGACAGTGGTGGCAGACCTCTCTCTTTAACACATGTTGTCTGTGTTAAGCCTTTACACCTTCATTTTAGGTTTGCAACACATAATAATTGTACTTTTTTCCATATCTGATCCAGTTGTTTTGGTCATAGTCACTATATTGGCTCATTCCTAAAACACAAGATCTCTGTTTTTGCCAATTTAAATGTGAATACTCTCTAGTGTGACAGTAAACTGAACATCTATCAAGAACGTTGTCACTTTAAAGTTGGGGAAACACGGATCAACCTCTCTGACATCTTATCAATCAATGAGATCGATCAGAAATAATGGTCAGATAATGAACACTAATGAAAATAATTGTTCGTTGCAGGCCCGCAGCTGGGATCCCTGGTGTTGTTTTGCGACTGACAGTTCAGAGGGATCATCTGACGAGACATTTGAGCTGGCGGTATCATTGTAGAGTGAGGCAGGATGGACTTCCTCTCGCGTTTCATTAGCCCGACCTCGGAGAGGGCTGCTGTAAAGCCCGAGCTAAATGAGATCATAAATCTACAGCTCCTTACTTTACGAGCATGACGGGAAGTATATTATAACTTTCATAAGCATCAGGCGGAAGCGGGGCCTACAGGCGGAGATGTAAGAGATCGGACCACAAGACTGTGAGGGGAATGCACCGTCACATCTAAGAAACTGCATTACTGCAGAGGAGGAACAGTGAAGGAGTGAGGAGGACGGAGATAAAGATGTAGCTAGAAACGTTTTTAGAAAGTACGGAGATTAGATAGAGTCATGATAAGAAAGCAAGAGGTGTTACCAATGCAATCTATCGCTCTCCTACAGTGCCAACATGGTTTACCCCGCTTTACTTTTCTCCTACTCTCTTCTCTGAAAATTGCTTTTTTATGCCAGACACTTGTTCCCAGGAAAGAAGAAGAAACACCTGTCCCTGCCACGCGGTCCTCGTCTCTGTCTGTACCATCGCCAAACAATCAGATCCCATTTGTCAAGTTTGTTCAGTATTGCTGTAATTGACTACACACACTTGTCCACGGTCGAACATGCAAATGCACAATCGCGCTCTTGAAAAGAGCAATCAGTCAATTCTCGTCGCACAGGCCAGCTGTTGGCCTTCAAAATAAAACTCAATGAAGACTCCGAGTGAAGTCCCCGGTCTCTCCTGCTCCTGAGGAAAACCGATTACCACAGTCAGCACAGCATGGTCGCCAGTCAATAATATGACTCATAAACTCATCGTGTCCCTCTCCCTGCTGCCGCTTCTTCACCTCCCTGCTGCCGCTCACTCTGTGCTACTCCATCACTCCTGTGACTGCGGCGCGCCTCCCGCGTCGGTGTCCCGCTCACTTTCAATCTGCTGCTCACTCCATTCCAATGCGGATCACACTTGAATGTCAGTTGTGTCAAGTGCTTTGTGAAGTGGCACTGGTGGTGTGAGTGATACACAGAGAGCTGGTACGTTCTGTGCGGTGTATTTTAGGACTTGTCCCAGTACCATCTTTTCTTTTCTTTTTTCTGGCATGTTTGTCATACACTCAAAATTTCCCTCCCAATAAAATAAAGTATCGTTAAATTCAACTTAAGCTGCATACAGGCCTTTTTAGCTTGCCACGGCATGGTTTAATCTGTAACTCCTCATCCAGCTCGTGTTTCCAGTGTCTGGCGAGAGCTGCGTCAGCTATGTAAATAGCATGACATCATACCAAAACAGTGCAGCCCAACAAAAGAGTCAATGAAGAATAATTATTGGTTAAAAAAAGAGACAAGCGGCCGTGTATACTGGCTCTGTTCTGATGCACGGTAGATTTAAAAATGTTGTTTCCCATTAATGCCAAGAAGTAATGATTCCCTATAAACCAGACAACAATTGGCTGTCTTTAGAGATTTATTCTTTATTGGCAGGCTACACTGTGTCGTGCTGGTATGATGTCATGCTATTTATGTAGCTGATGCAGCTATAAAATAATAAGACCCACACGTGCACCATGGCAGGCTGAACTGGACTGCACCGCTCAGTGTCTTTTGATGCATGAACCCCCGTAGTAGTTACCCCAATAGATGAGTGCCAAAATGTGGGGTTGGTAAGTTATTTTTGTACGCTTCTTTGACAATTAAAAGCCTTTAGAGATAGGGTGAGGAGCTCGGACATCAGAGTAGAACTGCTGCTCCTCCATGTCGAGAGAAGCCAGTTGACGTGGTTCGGACAGCTGGTTCGGATGCCTCCTGGACTAACCCTCGCTGGGAAGGTGCTTCGGACATGTCCTTCTGGGAGGAGACCCTTGGGCCTACCCAGGACATGCTAGAGGGATTATTATATCCCTCTGCTGGCCTGGGGATGCCTTGGGATCACCCCCCCGGAGGAGCTGGCAGAAGTGGCTGGGGAGAGGGCGTTCTGGGCTTCCTTGGTAAGGCTGATGCCCCTGAGACCTGGACCCCAGATAAGCGGAAGACATCGGAACAGAACGGAATAATCTCTTCAGTTACTTCAGTGAGCTCGGCCCCTGATAATTGCGTAAGGTACCAAACTGAACCGGAGTAAAATGTTGGTGGAGACGAGCCCTTAAGGTAATAACAAACTGACAGGATAGAAGGATATACACATCACTATGACAAAAGGGCCGGCTATAGACTGCGGTTACCATGGAGACGACTGAAACCTTTCACCAGAGCATTGCATGACTTTTTTTTGCAGGGTGACAATAATCAAGTGTGAGAGTCGAAATTGTGTTATGCTCCTATACAGTAATGGCCGTGCCAGGTGCCCCGTTGATACACATCTGCTGTCAGACAGAAACAACAGATCTATCATGGCTGGCGTTAATTAGAAGAGGGAGGAACGAGGGTGGGGGGGGTGGGGGGAAGTGAGAGTGAGAAAACACTGTATAAACTGTTAGAACAGTCGGTGCCGGAGAGCATATGGGCTGCATGAGTGTGTGCATTGTGATTTCATCAAACTGGTGAACGAACCGCATCACAGTCCTGATTACGTCCCAACAAAACATTCTGAGATCAATACTGCTTCATCCCTACGTCTCACATCATCAGTTTATGTATCGAAATATCCATCATTTTTATTTTTTTTCCCATTTTATCCATAGGGCTTTTATTATCAGGACTTCACAACCGGAGCAATCTTCCTTTGTCAATAAGACGAGCCACGTCAGCGGTCCTATTTTAAGATTACATTCACAGTAACGGGCCAAAGTGACTCTCATTCAATATTTTTTCTGTTGATGTGACTCGTGCTGTGATTTATTTTCTGGGCAATGTGGACAGAAATCCAATCATCAATTCCGATTTGTGGATCAGACACGTGATATAACGTCAGACACGTTCATGTTCACATTAAAGTCTCAGCCGCACTGAATGGGAGCCAATCCCAGCTGATGTTGGACTCTCACAATGCTTAAATACAGAGAGACAAACAATCATTTACATCTATGGTCAGTTAACTTGGTTTATTCGTCAACCTCCAATTGCCAAAAGCGACCTTTAAATTGTGGAAACACTCATGCACACACAGAGGGTGATCATGCAAATAGGAAACTCTCAATCTTATTAGAATTTGAACTGACAACCTTGTGAGGCACTTGTGCTAACCACTACTGGACTGTGCCTCCGTGTATAGAAACTCTTTAAAATGACATTAGCAGATTGGCTTTCTCCTGGATTCTTCCGAGTATGCAAACTGCCTCACATTGCCGAGTCAGTAGAGGACACCTGTCATGGTCTATATTCAAATAAATTTTCGATTTAAGGCGGCATGATAGATATAAAAGCAAAGTGCTCGAATTAAAAAAACAGCAGCAGGTGTTTAATCTTTAATCTGTAGCCAAGAATTTATCTTTACAATCTGCTTTATTGGGCGGCGCAGTGGATGTAAGTTTACAGTCCCGTACTCTGACGGACTGACCCCGGGTAACCTCAATTAGATTCCGAGTCCCGCTTTGTAGGCTACGATTTGTTGTCCCAGGCTTCAGTGTGATGGTGAGAAATATTCTTCACTCCTCTGCCACTCATCTTTCTTATTTTAGATATCAGAGAGACAGTCGACACATACACACACACACACACACACAAACAGTGTTGTTTCCATGACGTCAGAAGACAATGACTCTCACTTGCATTGGACTTTTCTTCTAAACTTAATAACTTTCAAAACCCTAATCCTCTGTCAGCCCTTAAACATGTCTTACTCTAAAATGGCATGATTTATCGAGGATTTATGTGACTGTGTTTAAGGTCCGGAGTTCAAGAATTAGTAACATCCAATGGTGAGACTGAAAATGACCTTTCCTACTTGGGAACCATTGTGAGCTTTGCAAACCAGAAATGCTGTTGTTTGTTTGAGCTTGAACCTCAAAATGTCAAATCCATGTGATTTGTCCTTTCAGGCTGCTGTAGAATCATGACAGTGCAAGATAGCGGCCCAGATAACGTACATATAATAGGCTTTGATACCCAAACAGTTTTGGGCTTCATGGGATGGGAGGTATAACCCTTCCCAAAAGGTTACACACTGGACCCTGATTTTCATCACCATAATATGGCAACCAAGTCTAACCCCAACCCTAATCCAACCTTGATTGGCCCAATACTTTATCTAGTCCCTGACCCTAACCTTGGCTTGAACATCAACTAACAACTAATTGATTAATTCCATTCACTTTAACCCAAACATAAGCCTCTTCAATACTAACCCTAACCTAACACTTAGTCTTCACAGTTGGAAAAAGTGTCCTCACTTTCCCAAAAAGTCCCCATACTGAGTCTGTAACTCAGTGGTCCTCACAAAGACATCAGTACAAACACACATACAGCCCACACACGTCTTTATATATATGTATGTTGGTGTATATACAGTATATATATCTACTCATTGTTAAGGTTAATGATTTATGGCAATCCCACCACGTCCAGACATGAGGAATCACACCATTACTGCGTTAAAAGTGATTTATGTCTTGTTATTGCTGTAAAGCAGACATTTTCTAACTCAATCTTCAGTTAAACCCGCCGAGCACGGCAGGACTCAATTCCCCAGTCTTTATTAAATATCTCCCCGTGTTTACAGCTACACAACATTTTAATTCATTCTGTGCTTATGAAAGGAACTCAGCGGAGTATTTAGCCGGACCACACTGCCCCTTTATATTAATTGTATATTTATTTGTTCACAACTCAGCTGAAAAGCTATTAAGTAACAGGAGCAAAATTGGGTTTAAATTCATTTGTATCATAATTTGGTCTTTAAACGGAGTATATTTCAAAACTTAAGCAATTATTTTTGTGTAATTTGTTATCATTAAACAATCATAGTTTAACAGATGAAGGAAAAACGGCATCAGCAGTAAAACAATCTATATCAAACTACTTGTAACAGATAATAATGAGTACAATGTATTTGAACATACATTTGTGTTTTCCATGTGTGTTGCATTTGGCAGGTCCAGCTCTTGTCTTGACTGTACTGTATAGAGTTTTAGGGGCTTCTTCTGCTCATTAAGGAACATGATTTTGCACTATCCAGATGTGTTTGCACATCCGGGCATCGCTGTGCTCGGTGCGGCCGCGGCTAAAGACCACAGAAAGTCTGTCAGCTGTGCTCCTGGATCAGCTGGTACAGCAGAACAGGCACGGAGAGCAGTTGAAACAGACTTTGAAAATAGCTCTGAGCTGGGAGAATATGCAACGCACTAACAGCAGCAGCAGCAGCAGCAGCAGTATGCATTGGGTGCCAGTCTGGGGAGCAGCCATACAATGGCCACGGGCAGATCAGCACCAAAGTGTCACACCATCCAAGGATTGTCTTTGATTATAGTGCGAAACATCGTGTGAGTCACGGCTGCTTCTCAGATCATCACAGGCAAATTTCTCATTAATAGTGATGTGACTCTGAGGCGAGGTTGTACATGAAAGTTTTATCCGCTGCCATTGTTTATAAGGGGAGTCGATTCCTGTCTCGCAGCAGCGACTATTCCCATCACAACACTGTTTTTCATGCTGATAATTCTTGGCACCTTCAAACTGGCTCATCAGTTTAGATGACGCCTTGATTTAATGAACTTCAATGGCAGCGTTTTCTCCCCTCACTGCTTGTAAATTACCTTTTGCCTGAATGAAAATACCACTTATTTATTTTATGTATCATATTTTATAGAGCTCTGGTGGCTTACGTCACGCAATCTCATCATGCACTCAACACTGGGAATCAAAACAATGCCATTCAGGGGTGGGAATCACACGGTACCTCATCATATGATATGCATCACATGGTCCACGATACCAATAATGTCACCATACAAGGTTTCTATTAAAATCAATGTATTGCAAGACAATCATATAGCGATACATCACGATATCTGAGCATCTCGATATCAGAGCATCTCTTAACGTAGCTTTCTCCACCATTATCCCGCCGTAAACTCCCTCTTCTTCTTCAGCCAGGTAACTTCCACCCAAGTTTCCCTCATTCATTTGAGCAGCGCCACCGTGAGGAGACATCAAGTAGCGACTGTTTACTCTAGAGTGTCTTCATTTATGAATTAAAAAAATAGATGCTCTGGCATATCAATTATCCATACGATGCATCACCAAATCCATATTTTTGACGTTAGATCTTATCTTATCTTATCGTTAGATAAGATACTGCCGGTCTGGGAATGTTTCCATAATTGTTGAAAGCACCAGGGGGCAGTATAAGTGTCGGACAAATTCAGTCTATCAGGGCCTACGATGTATTGCTCAATCTCCATGGACTTAAAGTGCACAGCGGACTTGGACGGCTTAAAACTGTCACTATCGCCGTTCACTTTTTCTCCTGCCAACATGGCGGTGTAAACAAACTGAGTCCCATGACGTCTGGAGCTCTGTTGCATCCAGTCTTTCCAAAGTGCTCAGGCTTTCACTCATTAGAATGAAGAAAAGTGAGAAGAAATCTGGCAACAGGTTTTTATTCCCCATGACCCCGAGCAGGATAAGCAGGTGTAGAAAAATAAATGGATGGCTTATCCACACAAATTCCCCCCAAGAGAACAGTGGGTGTCAAGTAGGATTATAGAGTTTAGTGTTGTAGATAATGCAAATGTGCCCCTGACACAGTTTTAGAGATTAAATTATGATTTAAATTTAAACTTAATACTTAAAATAACCTGCTTGGGCGTGTAGGTGAGATGAAAGAAGACGTAGCGAGGGCTTTCAGTTCAGCACATGACATTTGCACAAACGTGACACAGCGACTCTCTCGGAAAAGGACATTTTTCATCTCGGAGCAACATTAAGGAGAACATAAAGTGGCGTAACACTGATGTTTTAACGAACTATTATAAATAATAAATGTCTTCTGGACCCTTTGCCAGTGAAACATGTAAACACACTCAGGAGTGCATATTTAAACACACACACACACACAAACACATAAGCAGATTTCGCTGATCTCTTGGGACAGTCAATTTCATTCAATCATCTAATCAGAGCAGGGCCTTTGCTTAATGGCCGCGATGCCATAAAACAGTCCAAAGATGAATCATTAACCAGCCTGAACCTGAAAATGTCTAATTAATTTTAGACGTGTGATACTTGTCTTTGTCTCCCACAGAACCTTCACCACTTATATCAGAGAGAAGTTGATGAACCGCCATAATAATTGTCATCAATAATTTCAACAGGTACCGTAAGAATATATGTTAATTAACCAGCAACGTCTGTTTTCTTTCATTTGTGTGTCATTGCTCTGGATCTCACACCTGTGTAGTTGCAATTTACACCAGCAGAGGGCACACGACAACCAAAGCGCTAACGTGATTAGCAGCAGAAGTGGCGCAAACAGGTTGTGTATGTGACTGAAAACCTAAAAGAAGCACCCGCAAAAAACTTTCACAAGTAAATTCTGCTGCTCGGCAATTTGACGGCTCTTTGGCCCCGCCCACCCCTGAGCTGCTGCTGTATACACACAAACGCGCCCTCAGTCAGATATAATAATCTGACCGAGCCTGTTTACATCATTTCTCCTCAAACAACAAATACAAAGCTCCAGAAATTGCACACTGCATCTTCAACGACAATGTTTAATATTCAACCAAAACTAACTATTAACTTACTAATCTTGATCTTTGGATCCCCAAATAAATGTGTCTATGTGTTTCAAATAACTTGCCTGAGAGGAAATTAGGTTTTAACTGATTTGCCAAACATCTCTTGGACATGATTTGTCTAAAAAATTCTAACCCTCTTCTTACAATTGCGATGTAATGTTGTGATTTAGATCACAAGAGGTAACCATCTTTAGAAAGTTTGGGAAACACTGTATTAAACATTTTTAATTATAATTTCAGGAGAACGCGTCTGATTTGAACAATGAATCCCTTTCAAATCTAAACCACATTTTAAAACAATGCCATTAGCTGATTGCAAAGACTGCTGCAATTTAATTGTATTATTGATTGGGTCTTTAAATTCTCAACCTTGCGTTTGAATATTGTAATTAAAGGTCCATTATGTCAAATTTAGGGGGATGTACCACCAGACACTGATTGCAATACTTTTTTTTGTTTTCATGACCTTAACTTGAGTCCTTGATGTTACACAGTCTCATTATCCGCCACTGAAATTCACTTGGTTGCAATGTGCAACTTGACCCCTAGATGCCACTAAATCCTACACACAGGCCTTTTTGTAATGCTTCGATGGTGCCACCTGGTGGCGGTAAATCACATTTTGAGTTGAAACTGACTGAAAAAGACTACATTGCAAATCAAATTGTCTTCACAAATCGATATTAATTTATTTATAATTTTATTTATAAATCATTCAGCTTGGACTTAATCTATTCATAATCTGTTGATTATTTTTTTAATTAATGGAGTGGTTGTTTGATCACTGTTTTCACAGACAGATATTATTTATATTATATATTTTGTCCACAAATGAAAAAACATTCACTTTTAGTGAAAATATTCTGCTGAACACTCAAAGAGCTCATTTTACTTATTAAAAAACCCACTTAAAGCAATTGACAATTAATTTATTATTCGCTTAATAATGGATTGGTTGATTGATAGATGCTGTGTAAACAGGGGTTGATTTAGGGACGAAACAATGTCTGAACCTCCCCGACTTCCTCATCACCTCTGAATCTGAGCTCCATCCCTCCCACCCTCCAGGTGACGGTGACGTGACTGACGGATGGCATCTGACTTGAACATCGCTCAGAACAGTCACTCTTCCTTGCATTAGACAGGTAAAAAACACACACACACACAAAAAACCCAAACATGTGATTTATGGTGGCTGTCCATGCACTGATGCAGCCTCCGCCTCTTGCCATCACTCACAGTCACACAGCGACGCTCACACTTAATGTGACTCTCACACCAACGTGTTCATGCTCGGTTTGAACATTGCTCTCACATGCGTGTCGATCTCCGTCGTGTTCCTCTTGTTAATGCAACATTATCTCCAGAGACAGACTCTCGCAGAACTGCACCCCCCCCCCCCCCCCTGCCCTTTCTGTCACATGTCACCCTCTTTCCTGTTCCCTTCACTTTCTCTCTTTTTTTCCCCTTCCCAACATCCACAACAAAAACATGCACGGTCAACAATGAGAAAGCAGAGGAAGTCGTATACGCACGCTGACAATCCTCTCCGAGGTGCCCCCTCTGGAGATGGTGGTCCCGTTGAGTCCCACCAGAGAGGGCAGAGTCTGGGACATCCAGTTGGTCACCATGGCCATGGTGCTGAGCACCGCCCCAATCTTAAGCATAGGAACGCTCATGTTTGCTTCCAGTGGGGGCGCCGATGAGAACGGCTCCTGCTCAGCCAGCCCCGCTCTGCCCTGTCCTGCCCTGGACCTGGACCTCGGCTCCACTTAAACCCCCACTCTGCTCCAGTCAGCCTCTGCCTGATTAGCAGCAGATTGCCTGGAGCTGGTAGAGCACGCTCACTCACTCACTCACTCACTCACACACTCACTCACTCACTCACTCACTCATTCACACACATATACACACACACACTCGCCAGTGGCTCAATCAAAGGGGCAGCCTGAGACTGGTTAAAGGAGAGCAGCTCCCATCCAACAGCATCACGCTGGAATCTTCCTTCTCAGAGAGACTGACTACCTCAGCCTCACCCTCTTCCTCACTCCCTCTCTCTCTCTCACACACACTCTCATTCCAGCGCTCTCCCTCCCTCACTCTACCCTTATCTTCCTCTCTCTCTCACTCTCCCCCTCTTCCTCAAGATGCAGCGCTGCGCATTGGCTGCCTCTGCGTCTCATCCCCTCCCTCCGTCAGCCTCTGCTCTGTTCCTTCCAGCCTTGTTATGCATGTATCCATCCTTTACCCCCCCCCCCCCCCCCCCCCACACACACACACACACACACTCTTTTTCTGACATTTGGTTATTCTTTTATGACTCATATATCAATGTGTGTGCGTGTGTGATGAGATGAGAGAGTCTGTGCTCTGTGTGTGTGTGACTGTCTGTGACATGTGTGCTGTGCTGTCCGGTGCGTGTTACAGCAGTCTGAAGTGGACGGAGGATAAAAGGTTCCATGGTGGACAGAGACAGACAGACAGACAGACAGAGAGAGAGACAGACAGAGAGAGGGTTCCCCTGCATGGCTGCTTTTGATAACTCAACCAACTTCCAATACCTCTTATCTAAAAAACAACCTGTTGCATGCGCTCAAAGAGAATCTCACTCACTCCATTCTGCCTGAGGCCATTTTATCACCCTTCTCTCTCACCACGTCTTTGTGACTCATTAGGGGTGGGACCTCACTTTGTGCCACGTTTGAGATTGAGTTTGAGTCTGGAGAGGTTGTAGTCACCTCCCCATCCTCCCACCTCCAGATGAAAATGCCTCCGTCCGTATGCGAGCGGATCGAAACGACAACCGATCAGATAATTGATCTAGGTGACATATGTGCAGAGCGATGGAAAACGATGTCAACCGACGTGCTTGTTGTGGTTTTCTTGGAGCGATGGCTATCGAGTATAATGGCATCAAATGACTTTTGCTCTGTGGAGCAAGTCACCTGAAATGGAAACATCAGCCAAATACTAGAAATATTTGTTATTCCCGCCTCTAGAGATATCTATATCGGTAAATACTTGAGGCTGTGACACGAGTGTTGGTATCGGACATAAATAAGTGATATGGAAGCATCCCTAGTTTCATGTTTAATGAAAACACATACAAATAAAAAGCAGATAGGGTTAGGGTTAGGGTTAACTGGGGTTAACCCTCGCTCTCCCACACCAAACCCCATGGAGAAAAGCAGCATTTTTAATGGTGTGAGGACACAGGAGTTGCTGGTCAGCTGCTGACTCATTGGGTTTGTTTGTTTCACTTAACTGATCATGAAAAAACGGTTTAGGCCACTGAAGTGACAACATAGCACGTCTGAACTGACTGATGGAGGCGGCAGTGGATCAACAAGTCATGTGCGCTGTGATGTGAAAATCACTGATTTCTGGATGGACTTTGGTGTGGAAGAGCAAAAGTGATATGTGTATATAAATATTAGACATTGTAGACTTAAGCAGGGATTTCAAGCGAGCCTTTTGTGAAGTGGCCAGGGATTAAGAGAGCGAGCGCTCGTGTTCTATAATACCTCACCCCCCCCCATCCCTTTAAAGCATGTTCTTTATAGAAAAGCGTGTTTACAAGCTGTATACTTTCACCATTCTTGTATCTGCCAGTGTCAGATATACCAATCATTGTGAGGCCTATTTCAGTATCATCTCACTTCACAGACAATCCCGGAGCCCCTGATTTGAGCCGATTTCACGGCCGACATCAGACGTGCTCTGAAGTTGGGATTTGGACGGTAGCTCTTTATTTATTTTTTTCCCCTTCCATCCCAAATCATAGCAGTCTGAGTTTGTCACTCAACACAAATGGGTCGGGGGTTGAATCTGACATGAATCTAAAAAGGAGGGTGTTTCAATATTTTATCCTGGAGTTTGAAGGCTTTTCTTTTCTTTCTCTCTTTTTCTTTTTTTTTTGCAGCAGCAGTTTCCACGGAGACACTGTCCAGCAGCTGCAGTGTCATTTTATGCCCTAAACAGCCTGAGCGTGCTTAATGATGATAGAATGACCTGCTCAAACAAAACGGCCAGGTCATCTCCCTCTCTAGCTTCCTGCTCTGCTGACTTATTCATTTTGTCAGCCATATAATTCACCCCCCCCCCACACTGGGTGAGTGAAATGGTCTCTGTGTGTGTGTGTGTGGGGGCGCTGTGAAGTGATATGGGAGGAGACGGCTTCTTGAGCCTCATCCAAAAAGTGCCAGCCCTCCTCAGCTCACCTGCTCAGTCTCCTCTTGTGTTTTGCCTCCTCTATTTGTGCAGCAACACTGGCCCCATGTGGCCAACAGTGGGACTGCTTTGCCAAGCAGTAAATGCACTACAGTTTATTATTAAAAAACAGCATAGACACGTAAAGAAACTAGAATGTTACAAAGAAATATAACAACAAAAAAATCAGTAATAACCCCAAAAGGAATAAGGAGGTAAATAAAACTGACTGCAACCAGATACAACACAAAACATTAACTATATGAATGAGTACAGTTTTAGAACATGACTGATTGAACTAGTTAATAACAATGAAGGTCCAAAAAAAGTGTGTTTTCATAATCGATTCATTTTGTGATTGTTTTTCCAAATTATAAATGCGTTGTTTGGTCCATTACATGTTGGAAAATGTCGAGTGGTGTTTCCTAAAATCTCAAAATGATGATGTTTTACTTTGTCCACAAATGAAAATGATTCGCTTTTAATGATTTCTTTAGTCTACGGAGCAAAGAAAGCAGTAATTGCTCACATTAAAAAAGCCACAATTCAGTTCAAACGGATTCCTAAATGATCAGAATAGCTGCCAGTGAAATTAGTAATCAATAATGAATCGATTGATTGTTGCATTCATTATAAAAACCTTTATTTTCTCTGTTATTTTTGAGGTAAAACATGTTTTCTGTGTACATAAACTCTCAAACTGTAATACATTCATCTGACGTTAAACCGTATTGCGTAATAGAACCATCACATTTCAGATCAGTGAGGTCTGATGGAGTCTGCTTACATGGAGGGGGGGCGGGGCACAGTGGCACAGTGTCTAACAGGGGATTAATTGCAGTGGCATATGTGCAAACACACTGCTCGTGTTTGTGTCAGTGTCCAGGGACATGCCAGACGCAGCCCGGTGCCAAGTTAATACATCATCCATATCATCTCATTACTGCGATGTGGCATTTATCTCAATAGCTGCTGAGTGTAACTGCCAAACACGTGGTTAATCAATATAATGTGCATGTAAATAAATTGATCAGTCCATTAGTTTTATTCTCAGGGTCACAGGGGGAACCGGAGTCAAGGCCGGCTGACGTACGGCGGATGTTCATGACGAAATGATGTTGATAAATCTCACTGTCGTGTTGATGTTAACATTCGACTTCACTGTCACATAAGTAAAGAAACGCCGTCGTGTTTATGATGCCACGTGGCACGCACTCCATGGTGCCACCAGGATGCAGTTGTTGTCTCGTTCACAGGGGGGCAGCAGAGGTTCAAGCATGAATATACTGTAAAATTCACACTCAGCACATGAACTAGAGCAGGAATGAGTGGATGCACGTTCAAACAGGGGAGGAGAAAACAAATTCACACTTCCATTTCCGGCAGATTACACTCTAATAGTCTCTTCTCGAGCCTCATTCACAACTTTAGTGCATTTGAACAAAAACACAGGAAGAGGAAGCGTGTTCTCTCATGTGTCTGCTTTGGCCATTAGTGCCTCCTGAGAGTGATTTTATTTACTTGTCTGTAAATAACGTGATGATTTACAGCCTCAGTACATCTGTAATTCTCTCCTTCCACACAATGAAGCTCCTCTAATCCTCCTCCGAGGACGTCGGCGTCTCGTCTAAGCTTTTTATCCGAATTGAAAGAAAGACGGAGCAAAAAAAAAAAGAAGCTGCTTTTACTTATGATTCGACGTCTGGCGCTGAGGTTCTGCAAGACCTTAGATGTGTCTCGGATAATAGTCTGGCTACTTTTGAAACCATAATTAGGATTTTTGTCTCTCTCTGTTCTCATGTTTATATAAAGAGGAAAACTGGAGTTACATGTCTGGGTAAAAAATAAAATCCCTCTGTGATGCTCACTGATGAACCATCTTCAATACTATAATTGTAGAAAGAGGTAGACCGAGTGGCCCATAGTTGCCATTTTTAATAATTAATCGGCCAATTATAACTAATTACACATTTTTGTTTCAAAAAACTTGATAAATAAATGTTATACTTAGTTTATAATTATTTTTTAGTGAAAATACTGAACATAACACAGTGCAAACATAAAATGCAGACGATTAATGTTTTGTTATCATTTAACAGTTATATTTTGAATTATCGGCCGACGTCTTTTCCTTGATTTTCTTTGCTCTCATTAAAGAGAGCAGTCGAGACGTGTCTGATAAAAACTTCACTGTAAGTGGAGCAAAAACTTCCTACACAGTTTTACTAAGTTTCCTCTCGTGGCTCTGGTTTCAAGTGTTTAATAATGAATCACATTTGTGAAAACCTTATTTCAAAACCACTTCTTTGGGTCCCATACCGACAATATAACCTTGAATTCCTACAGACACCAATATTAATCTGATACGGACGTTTAACTTCTTTTAAACAGCTCAGCTGTGAGAGAGACTTTTTTCAAAAAGCCCAAAACCAAACATTCAAATATCATCCAGGACTATAGGGTTCTTCACATGTAAGGCTTTCAGCCACGGCACAGTTTCCTAACATCCACATCTTATTTGTGGTCCATCGTCAAAACATTCCTGATCCATTAAAGACTTCTCCTTAAACCAGCTGTTATATCAACACCTGACTGCACAAACGACACCTCCCACATCAAATTCAAGCACTTTACAAGGACTTTCCAGGACCAATTCCCTCAAAAGGGTTCTTACAAGGACAACCGCTTCATCCATGGCGTCCACTTGTATTGATTTGCAGCTTATCATTTCCATAATCGATTAATCTGTGGAGTATTTTCGTTTAGTCCAGAAAATGTAGACAAATATTGATCAGTGTTTGTCAAACCTGGAAATCATGATGTTCTCAAATGTCTTGTTTTGTCCACAAACCAAAATGATTCAGTTTTAATGATTTCTTTGTTTTATGGATCACAGAAACTAGAAAATATTCACGTTTAAGAAGCTGAAACGATCAGAAATCTTGTTTTAATCATGAAAAAAAAAAAAATGTTGTCCCGTTGTGTGAATCTCAGGTTTTGAGTTCTCACGTTACACGAACGACCTGACGTCCTCATTGTAATAACCATTAGTCAGCGGATCTGAAGCAGCCTCTGCTCAAAATTAATATTCAAGTCCCTTTTACATTTCCAGCAATATCTTATGTAGTTTTTAGGAGTTCATATCGCAATCTCTTTGACCAAATTAGACGAATGAAACTTTAATTCCCCGCCTATTTCTACTGAAGGGACCTCACAGATCGTTTTAAAGAAAGTTACTTTAAGATAAGTCGTGCAGCAAATTCGAAAAGAGAATCCTTTATGTCTTTATAGATAACAGCAAAGTGGGAAGGAAATCTGTATTCTGTCGTGATCATGTTATTTTCCCCCATTAAGTCTTGACCTGGTCCTGGTCTACCGGCTCCAACGCAGCTGAAGCCACAGAAGCTCCGTCCGGAAACATCACCTCACATTTTCCCCTCAAAGGGGTTCCTCACCTTTGCATCATTATCCTCCATTGCGACGTATCATTTATCCATTATTCATAACATGGGGTGTTTGCTCGAGATGAATAGCGCCCGCGGCGCGCTCGTGAACTATTCTTCTCAAACTTAGCATTCCTCTCACGGAGTGCTGGGGGGAGGGGGTCAGATGGCGTCTTGTGAAAAGTGATGGACCAAATAAAGGATGGGAATAATGAGTGTGACGAGGACAATCTGCCACACCTCAAAGAAACCCGGGCCGCGCCAATCAACTGTCTAATCACAGAGTCTGTCGGCAGAACAAGCGTTCATTAAATATTAGCAAGAGGGGGGAAGTCGGCCGTTTAACCTGCATTAGTTTAATCCTTTCTGATTAATTTTCAAAGCCATTCCTCATCATTTCACCTCTAATAATTGGCCAGCTCCATTTTCTCCGCCACTCTGCTGTGTCATTATCGCCACTTCGCCGCCGCTCGCCTTTGTTCTCCTTCTGGGGGTGAATTTTTATTCAGCTTATAACCGTCGTCCTCGCTCTTAGCCGTGTTGTCTCTCCAAGTGTGTCGCTCAGTCGCAGGGTTCGTCTCTTTCCCAAAGTCAAATTCAAGCACTTTCAAGGTCCATTTTCACACGTGCTTCACCAGCACCTTAAATCAACATGAATATATGCCGTGCATACCCAAAACAATGAGAATTTCACTCTTTTTATTGCATAAAAGAGATGTTTTTATGTGCTATAAACAACCAGAATTGTTTTATATAATCGTCACAGTCACACATGCAAGAGAGTTTTCATTTAGACTTAGTTTTTGTATTTGTCCGTTTAACAAGCAAAGTAATAATTAGTTGTTCTCCATAGCACTTTTCATACCTCAACATTTGTGCATCTACAAGGATTTTCAAGCACCTGTGCAAACCCCTGCAGTTAAATACATGATCTTATAGAAACGATGCTGCTGACGTGTGCATTGACACCATAGAGCTGCACTGTTAAATAATCAAAATAATCCAAATCACGAGATGACCGAGTGCGATATCTACAGTAAATGGGATGCAAAACCTGTGAAAATAATCGCCCAGTGGTACAGCAGGCTGTCTCTCAACACAGGAGGTTGAGGGTTTGATCCCCTCTACCCTTGACAACTTTTGTTGTGTCTCTGGCCAAGATTTCAAAATAAACACTTTGATTGTTGGAATTCAGTGAAATACCATCACAAATAAGGTTACTGTAATATCATGATGGAATATTGTGATATAATTCCGAGAGAATTCCTCTCCTTCCTACAGAATTAGTTTCTTTTTTCTCCCCAAAAACTTGGACCCTAAGACGCTCAGTGGCCTCCAGGTCATTTGACTTTCAGACCCCCTGATTTAAAGCTCCACACAGACACACAAAGGGCATTTTTTCATCAATTCCAATAGTGCAAATGTCCAACAGACCTGCAGAAACGGCAGCAGCATTCCTGCACGCCCATGGATGGCAGTAGAGTGCTGCAAAACCCCGAGGCCACAAGGACAGGCTCTAAGTGAGATAACAATACTTGAGGGGGGGGGGGGGGGGGAGAAGCAGAGAGGCACCGAGCACCATAGTGGGCACGTTCTCACTGTGCACAAACACACAGCTGGCTACAAATTCACAGCTGAAACACAGGGGCAAATTACACCTCAGCTAATTACACAGACCTCCTTCATGATGATGCAGAGCTGTTAGGACTGGGGCCGCACACACACACACACACACACACACACACACACACGCACACTTTGAGCTCAGGAAGAAGCTGGAATCAGGAACACTGGCTATTTTTCTGAGTCATAATTGATTAATTAGATGATGGACATGCAGGCCCACTGCCTTCTAAATATATCAAGATCAAAATCAGCTTAAACAAAGCATGACCTCATTTCCATAGCAACTATTTAAACAGCATAAATAGGCTGCTACCTCAGGGTTCACACACACACACACACAGTGGTGTGCTCTCAAACATGGAGAGTTTAATCTATTAACAGCTCCTGTGGGCCTTTGATTAAGGAAATTCATCTGGGCTTTTGCGTTTTATTGTAGTGACTGAGACCACAAGAGGACTATAGGATACACACACACACACACACACACACACACATCGACCTGTGCATGCATAAAATACAGTGAGCTCTTTCTCTCAAGTTGAAAATGATCAATAATTCATGCGGTGAGCGCTCACCGCAAATGAAGTAGCACCTCCGTCGCTCTCGGACCGAAGAGATGATTGGCAGTATATGGTTCGAGCTTTGACACGATTTATAGAACGAAGCTCGGGTGAAATCCTCACACGGGGGGGGGGGGAGTCGGTGACGTGACAGGTGGGACAGGTAGGAAACGCGGGGCTGCCTCGTTCCTCAGTACACGATAACATCATGACACAGATTGAGGTTGTGCAATGATCGTTATATGGCAAGACAATCATGTGAAGTGAAGGATGTCAAATGACCGTATAAAGGTGAACCCATTCACCAGTAATCCCATAAAAATGCAATTCTTCAGTTAAATTACTTTTAAATATCACTTTATTCCAGCAGCTATCACTAATCTGGAGTGTTTGCTCATTGACGTGTCTCACAGAATTATGTATCACTAACAGTTTTCATGCTACATTTTGTGCCCAAAAATGTATTCTATTAAGTCATAAAATAACTATAATATTCCATCATTGATTTAGGAATTATGTGTTAAATAAAAACGATCCGGCCAGTTTGTTTTGGGCTGTTGAGCCTCCTCCACTTCAACAACTTCATTACCAGAAAAAGTTAGTGGAACACAGCGAGCTGCAGCCGCATGTTACGTAACCTAAAAGGCCTCTCTACCCTTTTCAAAAATGTCTTGCTCTTGCAGGTAATTGCACTGAAACTGTACACTGTCCATTACTTTGATTTGGACACTAATGGCCACAGTTTCGCATATATTCCCTTTAAAGTGCTCATTCCTGTGATGAGAAGAACATGGGATGAAAAGCAGTAGAAGTGACACTGGTGAGTCAAACACATTTGGCACCATATTGTTAGGATGACAATATATCACTGTATTGATATTTTGTCCCTCCCCTATTTACAAGATTAGGGACTAAAACGTCCTCCCAAAGACAATGTGATAATGTCTCTCTCTAATGTCACGCGTCCATTTCTGTGTTGACATGGATTTGTTTGTGCGTTTGAGTGCTTCTCCGCCTTTGTGTCCACTTGCATGAGCACCGCTTTCTCTCCACTGAGCCGTGAAATGTCCACAACATTCTCTAATGGTGGCTGCAGACGCTGGTGTGTGACACAGCTGCGACACACATGGAATATACAGTACTGCGGTCGCTGACCGTGCGACGCAGAGGAGAGGATCCAATCCAGTGACGCCGCCCGGGGCTCATTGAGCAATGCTGCTTAACTACAATCATCACGGTTAACAGGTGAGGATCCATCCCTGCAGTGGTAATGCACGACGAAGGAAATCAATACAGTAAGTGTGTCGACCTGCCGTTATCGACTGTAACACCTACAAAGCCCTGCGGTGGGTCCATACATTGTATAACCTCCTCTGGACTGGACACAGCAAAACACACTCATAATGTATCACCGAGGAAAATGGCCGCACCAGGCATCGTCACCTGTGTCATTCACTCCAGTGAAGTGAAATGGTTTTAAAAAATACTATAAGACTTATATTGTGTTAAGATTTTAAACCCTCACAATGCGTCAATTATTTTTAACCCATGCAACATATAGTGACAACACAACCAAATATTAGAAACACAAACAAGTACTAGCTACAAAACAAAATACTCGCAACAAACAAGTACTCCCAAAAACGACCGAATACCCGCAACACAACCAAGTACTAGCAACAAAACCAAATACTCGCGACAAACAAGTACTCACAACAAGACCGAATACTTGCAACACAACCAAATACTAGCAAAAATAAGTACTAGCTACAAAACCAAATACTTGCAACAAGTACTCACCAAACACATAATACTAGTAACACAACCAAGTACTACCAACAAAACCAAATACTTGCAACAAACAAGTACTCCCAACATGACCGAATACTAGCAACAAAACCAACTACTAGCAAAAATAAGTACTAGCTACAAAACCAAATACTAGTAACATTACCAAGTGCTAGAAACAAAACCAAATACTAGCAACAAAATCAAGTACCAGCAACAAAACCAAATACTCACAACAAATAATTACTCACAACAAGAGCGAATACTCACAACACAAAAACAAGTACTAGCTACAAAACAAAATACTAGCAACAAAACCAAGCTCTCACAACAAACAAGTACTCACAACACAACCAAATGCTAGCAACAAAACCAAACATTAGCAACACAACTTTGTTTTATTCATAACACAACCACGTGCTGTCAAATTGCTGAAGCTGACTTCTCCATCTGCACGTGTTGGTGTGTTGGATTTGTACCAACCAGAAAACATGTCTTCATTAAAAGTGACTTTAAGCAAGATGGACATTTTCAGAGGTCTTTACAGTAATTTCACTTAACCTGCCATTTTAAAGGTGCACCCATATCCTCTGAAGACTTCCAAGTTTAGTCCATTTCTTATTCTCAGAAGCTTCATGGAAATTTTATTCATAGTAGAATCGATTGCGCCTGATTGCTCCCTTGATTTCAATCTCAAAAGTCCATTATTATTTGTATTTTTCTTTTTATGAATGACGCTTGCATAGTTGAATATCACAGAGCTCAATCTGGGACAGGCAGGGCGTCCACTTAGCACTGAGGATTGCAGAGGGAAAAAAGCCTTGATCAATGCAATACACAAGAACTACATGCAGCAATCAGCTGCCATGCATTCTGCAGCTCAGCATGGCTCCATCCACTGTTCAGCACTGACTCCTGCCAACAGCACTGAATATGCCTCTGCACAGCACTTCCTCTGGTAAATGTGCCCAGCAGAATTACTCACACGCCCAACTCCTACACGCACACACGTTCACACAGATACACAACTACTACTTCCTGTTATCTAATGTCCCACAAAACCGTGCCCTTTCTGGATCCAGCTGCACAAATTCTGACCTTTCCCCCACCCAGCTAATCAAACGTTCTCTCTGTTGTGTAAAAAAAAAAAAAAAAAGTATTCCTGCTAATGGAGTAATCTCCAGCCCAACAGAAGGAAAGGTAGCCAAGGTTAATAGAAAGCCTGCTGATTAAGACTGTCCCCCCATGGCCATCAGCCTCTTTAAAATGTCCTTCATTTAACTTGTTAAACTGCTCTTACCACCATCGAGTAGAGCTTTGTTTGTTGGCGTTAATCAGCATAGATAACCCATGATACCATATGGCCCACGATAATGATAAACTGGCAATACAGTGTGTGATTCTGCCAAAATCTATAATTGTAAGACAATCAGGTAGCAAAACTAAACGATATTTGACCAACTGAAGGATACAAAATGACCCCTGAAAAAGGTCAGATGCACCATCTGCCATCATCTCACTGTCAACCTCTATAGCCAGTTGAGGTTGCTGTAAGCTTCTACAATTCAATTGCTTGAAACTTGACATGATGACAGTGGGGGAAGTCAGGAACATGAACCTTGTTTTTGTCTATATTAAGGATTTCCATCCACTATCCTCCAATTTAGGGTTGCGCGAGGGTGCTGGTGCCAATCCCAGCTGACATAGGGTGAAAGCCCTGGACAGGTCACCAGTCCATCACAGGGCCACATAGAGACAAACACGGTCAATTTAGAGGGTCCAATTTGCCTAATCCCCAAATCTGCGTGTTTTTGGACTGTGGGAGGAAACCGGAGAACCAGGAGAAAACCCCCCACACACACACACACACAGGGAGAACATGCAACCGGGTCGCAAACCCAGAGTGCTAACCTCTACACCAACCGTGTGGCCCATATAAAGGATTTGTGTTCAGGAATATTTTACAGTGGGAAATTACAGATATCTTTATTGAAGTTAGACCTGACATTTCAATTTTCTAAATATTGTCAGAAGTTTTTGAATTGCTCACTCTCCCACACCAAAAGTCCAAAAAGAAAATGATCATTATTATTAAATGATCTGCCTCTTTTTGGTAAGTTTGTGTCACTTGGGTAAATCTAGATGAGAGATTTCTGACAACAACGTGACAAGATAACACATGGAGGCAGCAGTGGACCAGTAACTGTGAGCCAAAACGTAAAAATCACTGCTTTTTCTCTATTTACTTTGCGAGTAAGCGGCTTACAAACATCAGTTTCCAGCCGGATAAGGCTGTCTCACGGTGAGATAATGCAGATAAACTTATTCTTAAAATATCAAAATCCAGATGATAACTCGTCCTAATCTCTGCGAAATGTCAACTTGCGTTTTTTTCCTTAGCATCAAAGTTTTAGACGCATTAGATAAAACATTTCTAACATTTCCAAATTTTGATTTCTTTGTAAGTGTCTGTATAAAATGTTGTGCTGCTGGACTTCGGAGTCGTCTTGCTGTTGTAGAACTATTCTGGAAAAGTGCTTTGTGTCGATAATGACGTATTCCTTTATACCTGCAGTGTGGCTGAGAGTCGATCTTGTCAGGTAACTGCAGAGACTCCAATTCATTTCAATCCGAGTCAAACTTAACATACTGTATGTCTCCCGTGAAGGAAGGAAGACAAGAATAACAGGCCAGACAAAACTCTTCTAAAAGAAATGGGGATTTGGAGAGTCACAATAAGAGACTGTAAGAAAAACCAAAAAAGGACAGAAAAAAGGAGCGCTGATGCATTCGAAACTCCCCAAGGTGATGAATTAGCATCTCGTCTGTTTTATGCCAAGTTTGCAACAGTGAAGCTAACAGCACCAGAGAAGAGTGGTGAGCTCCTGCCAATTACAGTCCCGTTGACTGAGAGATTGCAGCAGCCAATTGAGGGAAGAAAAAAAAACAACAAAACCCTGTAAAGCTCCGCGCTCGACGTGGTCGGGAGCTAACAATCGCCAAAGCCCATCAGCTATGTACACTGTATTAATAATGATGGGACAGAAGCAGCCTGCAGTGTTGTGTCCAGCCTCTTTGTCAGCACTCGTGCTGAAGCCTCCATTTGTATCCATGTGTCTTCAGGTCATTAACGTTCACAGAAGCTGTAACATTTAATTAGAAGGACATTATTAGTACAACACAGGCACAGTGGAGAGCGGCAGAGAAAAATCCCCAAACAGCCCCTTAATGTTGCATTTACAAGCACATGGAGTTATAAGCCAAAAGATACAACTGGTTGGGAGAAAGGAGAAAATAAGAAAATAAATAATTAGCCTGTCAACATTTGCTTTTATGTGGTTTTGCGGCGCTGGTTTAAGATAATTAGTGTACATTAATTAAGGCTGTCACTTTTTCCAAAACTGAAGTTGGACTTAATATTATGAGACATGCTATTCTTTGGAAGATTTTCTGATATTTTTTCTTACTCTAACACTGTTTTTGTTGCCTGCCTGTTCTGCCTCCTCTGCAGATTTGTTTGATACTTTGCCAACTACAGTGTACAACCTCAACACAACCAAGTACGAGCAATAAGAACCAAATACTCACAACAGCAACAAAACCAAGTACTCCCAACTAAACCAAGTACTATAGCATCAACACCAAGTACTATAACAACTAAACCAAGTACTATAGCAACAACACCAAGTAATATAGCAACAAAACCAAGTATTATAGCAACAAAGCAACAAAACCAAATATTATAGCAACAAAGCAACAAAACCAAGTATTACAGCAACAAAGCAACACAACCAAGTACTATAGCAACAAAACCAAGTACTCGCAACAAAACCATGTACTCGCAACATAATAAAATACTAGTAACACAACCATGTACTAGTAACACAACCAAATACTAGTAACACAACCATATACTAGTAACACAACCATGTACTAGTAACACAAACATGTACTAGTAAAAAAAACAAGCACTCACAACAAAATCAAATATTAGTAACACAACCAAGTACTTGCATTGCAACACAACCAATACTCTCAACACAACCAAATACTAGCAACAAAACCAAGTACTCACAACAAAACCAAGTACTATAGCAACAAAACCAAGTACTAGCAACAAATCCAAGAACTCGCAACACAACAAGGTACTTGTACACAACCAAATACTAGCAACAAATCTAAGTACTCACAACACAACCAAGAACTATAGCAACAAAACCAAGTACTATAGCAAATATTCGAAACAAAACCAAATACGTTCAACAAAACCAAGTACTTGCAACTAAACCAAGTACTATAGCAACAAAACCAAGTACTACAGCAACAAAAACAAGTACTCGCAACAAAACCATGTACTCGCAACAAAACCAAATACTTGTAACACAACCATGTACTAGTAACACATCCGTGTACTAATAACAAAACCAAGAACTCACAACGAAACCAAATATTGGTAACACAACCAAGTACACACATTGCAACACAACCCAATACTCTCAACACAACCAAATACTAGCAACAAATCCAAGTACTATAGCAACAAAACCAAGTACTAGCAACAAATCCAAGAACTCGCAGCACAACCAAGTACTAGTACACATGCAAGTACTTACAACACAACCAAGTACTATAGCAACAAATCCAAGTACCACAGCAACAAAACCAAGTACTAGTACACAACCAAATAATAGCAACAAATGCAAGTACTCACAACACAACCAAGTACTATAGCAACAAATGCAAGTACTTACAACACAACCAAGTACTGTAGTAACAAAACCAAGTACTAGAAACAAAACCAAATACTAGCACCGCAACCATGTTCTGCTTGGATGGTTGAGGTTATGATGCACAACAACATAACATCACTGTCTTCAAAGGCCAAGCTGCTGTCACAGCGCCCTCTGCTGGATCACAAGTTTGATGCTCTCCTAGGTTAAACACTGTATCAAAAGTGACAGCCCTAAAACAGACACGCTTGTGTTGGCCTTGAACCTTCCACTGTGAAAAAAACCCCTGCAGATAATTCCAGCCAAATAATGTGTCAAATGAGGGGCCACTGATCTGCTCGCTCATTATTATGCCAAACAAACGACGCGGAAAAACACACACACACAAAAAAAATGCAGAATACGAGTACAGAGGGGCAGTGACGAGAGGACTTGATGTCGAATATTGTGGAGGGGTAATATTCTGTGGAGTTAGCCAAGTGTGAGATGAGAATTATTGTGAGTGGGAAGGTATTGGTGGGAGGCCCTGATGGTAACGAGTGGCCTGAGAGTCTGGAGCTTCACAACGGGGGGGCCGGCATTCGATCATGAGGCTGAATCTCTCAGCAATGGATGCAATAAGCAGGAGAGTGAATGCATCGACATGTCCTGCAAATGGTGTCGGGATGTTTGTGTGATTTGGGAGTGTGCGACTTAATGCGCGCTATAAGCGACAAGCAGCCGGTGTGTGCTTTTGTCTGCAGGACTCCAGTTGTCGACGTGTTGTTTCTTTTTTCTTAACTCCGAGCACGTCACAGATGGATGCTTAATGATGATATTTGTGAGAGCAGCCTGGGAGATATGATATCAGAAAGGCCATCCTTTGCATTAATATTCCAGGCAGCACACGGAGAGAATGCAAGATGATTTCCCCCTCCCCTCCTCCTCCTCCTCCTCCTCCATCCCCTCCTCCGTCCCTTAAGGAAGTGCTTCCTTTGCTAATCGTTAACACAAATATTTTCATTTGCTGTCTTTAAGACACGGTAGGCTGAGACTCCACCGCCCCGGCCCTCCTGGGACGCCTCATTGTTGAGTGATTGCTGCGGGTAAAATGGTCAAGGATGCGTTCAAAGCAAGATCCAACCTCCAAGGATGGAAGATTAGAAAGACAGAAACACCCTTGAATAAAGAGCAAGGGAGGGACGTCATACTCTGTGTACATTTCCTACACCCACAGATTAAATCGCTAATTTAAATTTTAATGACACTCATACACCCACCCACCTCTGCACAACAATTAAACCAAAGGCCCATGTACAAAGGGGACTCTGCTGCAGTCCATAATACAGCTGACAATTGTCTTATTTCATCATTTACGTTCTCCGTTTCCCCCGCGGGAAAGCCACGTTATATCCTGCCTCTCGCAGTGCAAATGCCCTTCAAAGTACGTAATAGCATGCACAGGTACAGCTCTGTTGCCAGTCTGTGCACATTCTCACATTTCATGACCGCGTTCACGTCCATTTGGTCCGGAGCGGCACAGATTTGAACCGTACCCGTATCGATCCTGGAGCGTGCCAAGTGCAGAAATTCTCCATGACAAGTGAGAGGTGCTCGTGTGTGAGGATCTCTGCATGAGCATGCTGCATGCTGCTGCTCTCACTGAGAGGAGTAAAAGATGAGAGCTGGGCCTGAGAGGGCTACAAGCCCGGGGCACCACAGCTTAAAGAGAGAGACGGAGAGAGACCTCTCCTGAATACCTATTCATCACACCACCGTTAATGTGGCTGAAGAACTCCACTCTGCTGCTCTAAAATCCCAGAATTACTGAATCAGATGCCACAAAAGCTTCTTCGCTTCTCTCTCTCTCTCTCTCTCTCGTCTTATTAAATATAACGGTTTAAATACGGATAAATATGATCAGCAAAACTGCTTCACTTAACTTTCCTTCAGGGCTTAGTTCTCAAACTGTGGTACAAGAGCAAAAATACTGTTCTACTGTATAAACCAGGGTATGTGATCAGATTAGAGTGTGAAATAAAACAAATAAGCAAAAAAATACTTATAATAACTAGAGTCCCCTCAAGTTTGAGAACCACTGGTCCAATCCGACCGATTTTGCACCTTTCTTTTACCCTAAATGTTGTGTTGCTCATCTTATTAAGAGAATCGGAACAAGTAAAAATCCTGATCACTTATGTAATGTAATCTACTTTATTTCTATAGCCCTTTTACAACAACCCACACATGCCCAAAGTGCTTTACAAAATAAAAGCATTACAGACACACAGCGTTAAACCACATAAACCACTCATAAAACTCAAACCAAAGCATGAAAATACCAATTAAAAACACAAGAAGAAAAACTAAAATAAAAGAATTGTATTTGAGTGTTTTCTTTAAAGGCGACAAAGAATGCTTGTATCACATATATGTTAGTTATGGAGGTCTACTTACATATATTAACTTGTTTTCATGGTTAAAATCCTCCTAATCGCTGCAAACGAGCCAATCAAAATATCTCCTCACTGACGCTCTCGTCAGCCGCACTGTTTCAGACCAAAACCACACCCCCAGAACGTGGACTGTGTTGTGATTGGCCAGCCAACGAGAGCTTTCCCACTGTCCTGTGATTGGCCAGGTACCTGGAAGTGACGTAATAGATGGGCCAGCTCTTAGATACACAGCTCCCCCTCTGGCACGGTGGATGCTCTGCATCTCAGCAGCTACAACGAGACTAGTTCTTCTTCTTCTTCTGCGGTTGAATGTACGCAACCGGATGTGCCCGGACTAGTGCCCGCACCGGAAGGCGCTACGGTGGTGAGGATTTCTGATGACGACATCCAATTACGGAAGTGCCGATCCGCTTCGCAGAGCCCAGGAAAACAATAAAACCCTATTTTCTCAGCAGTGGCTGAACTGTTTGTTCTGAAACTTTAGGGTTTCATAAACGAGGTAATGACGCAGATACACACACACACACGCAGCGTTAATTGGAGCTTCCGGTCTATGTGGGCTTTAAATTCTTAAAACAAGATATCTGAGTTTTCTGAGCTTCTTAAATGTAAATATGTTCTGGTTTCTTTGCTCCATGTAACATTCAACCTGATTCACTTTTGAGGTCTGGGAAACATTGATCAACATTTTCTGACTTTATGAAAGTATTTCTTAGTAGTGGCCCTAATCTCAATCCCCACTTTAATTTAAAAAAAAGTGTTTTATTTGACTCTGTCACTGCTTTGGTGTACCTTATCAAAAATGACCGTCGTAGAAAATGAACAGATAAGACTATTTTATGATCAACAAACAGATGGGAAACATTCACAAACACTCACCCACACATCTACAATGTTGAAATACAGCAGTCATTATTAGACCATAAACACTGAAATGTGACATACTGTCCCACTCAGCCAACGTATATGTCCAACAGGCCAACCCACTGAAGTTCAAACTGAGCATCAGAACGAGGAGGAGAGAAGATTTAAGTGACTCTGCTGGTCTGGAGTATTTCACAAACTGCTGATCTGCTGGGATTTTCACACACAACCGTCTCTAGATTTGATAGAAAATGGTACAAAACGACCCGTGAGAGGTGGTTCAAGGTCTGGTTCAAGATGATAGAAACTTCAACCGTTTTTAAACAAGATGGATTACACACCTTTACTGTGTCAGGATCGGGGAACGCGTTTATGAAAAGTGTTTGCCGCTGTTTTTTGCACCCTGACAAAGACCTTCATGGCCAAAATGAGTAGGTCCATTATTATTATTGCCCTGTACGTTTCCATGTTGGAATAAACTGCCTTTTAAACTATTTTAGGCACGTCAGTGGGGCACGTGGCTGGCACTGTTGCCTCACAGAAAAGAGGTTGCTGGTTTCGTGCCCCGTGTCTGGGCCTTTCTGTGTGGAGTTTGCATGTTCTGTGTGTGTGTGTGTGTGTGTAAGTGAATGATTATTTGTCGGCCATGTGATGGACTGGTGACCTGTCCAGTGTGTACCCCCCCTCCATTTGTCAGCTGGGATTTGCACCAGCAGCCCCACGACCCTCATGTGTAGGATAAAGTGGTAGACGATGAATGAATGGATGAATGAATGAATTACTGCTACAAGACACATTTTTCCCAGCTCAAACACTCTTTATACCACATATGCAGAAGACCATGACTAAATAAATCACATATTAAAACTTGAAGTAGATGACTCATGGTGTCCTGTGTATCTAATAAAGTGGCCGCTGAGTTTATGGATACTATTTTGTTGTTGTTGTTGTTATTGTTGCTTGCACATAAAACCTGTGCAGACTCCGATCGCGGCGAGAGTGGGTCGTTCGGCAGCGATGCCACACCGCATCATTTTATTCTTTCATCTTGTCTTTTCATCACCTCCATCCTGCTTCACGCTGCTTCCTGTGTCTCCATCAGCAACAGCGTACACGTGTCTTTTGTTTCTTCAGCCGCTGCTGTATTGATTAAGCGATGTGGAGCTAATTAAAGACAATCTGCAGAGTGTGCGTGTGTGAGTGTGTGTATGCCAGCGAGGGGAATGAAATCATGATAGACCTCTAATAATTAGTCTCCTTTTGGTTTGAAGAAGAAATAATAACCTAGCAACACTCCCTCTCTCTGTCTGTTTGTATCTTCTTCTGTTCCTGCTCTTGCAACTTCCAATTTTTATTTTCAGCAACTCCACTGGGCCCTGATTCAAACTCAGTCCACATCCTCTCACTTTGTACTCTGGTACTGCCCATCAACTCTGATCACCACAGCATATATATCTGTCTGCAGTGTGTGTGTGTGTGTGTGTAATACATTCACACTGTATGAGTAGAGGTCCCATGATATGGTGTTTTTCTATGGCCGATGCTTATTGCGATCTTTCAATGCTGACGGCAGGACATGAGTGCAATTTTCTTTTTGTCCTCCATTTGATCAAATATAACACATACATTCACCCACACCCGTGATCTGTTTCTCCACTTGTAATCAAAAATCTAAACGTATTTAATGGACTTACAGACATTTTTTTATTTAGTTTCTGAGTTTATGAGAAAAATAATCCTCTGACCACTCACTCGGGTCTACCTCTAAAAAAACAAGTGCAAACATTTTAGAAAGTAAAACTGAAGTACTAGAGACCGGAGATCCATACCTTGCTTCTCAAATATTGTTTTTGGAGTTTGCTGGAATGTGCTGGTAACCATCAATAAATAAAAACACAACCGACCTCAGGCTGCACGGTGTGAGCGGCTGGTGTTTCATTAACTGAAACTGCGAGAGGAAAACACGTGAAGTTTGTGAGTGGAAAATTCACAATTCAGCCGCAGACGATGACTTCCAGTGTTTTGGGTTTGTAGCTTTAATGAGAGAGAGCTACTGTACTGGGCAGTTGATTAATGGTGATACACCAGGACCCAGTTGAAAGGTCCAGTGTGTGAGATTGTGAAACTGCAGAGTGCAACAAATCCACTCACCCCTCCCTTTTCCCAAGTGTATCAGGGAACTACGGTGGCCTTCACATACCAGAAAGCATGTGAACACTCTTCTACTCTCCTACTCTGGTGTTTCCTGTCTCTTCTTCATTGGTTCATGAATTGGCTTAAGCAGGTGAGCACTGGCAAGATGGTGGCAAGCTCCTTATCTTTGAGTAGAATTCCTTGCAACTAACATACACTAGTGTTTTTTACTAGTATTTATGTATTTATCAATATCTGTTGTATTTCTTCTCCAACCCACGTCAAAGTCAGTGCTGCACACACTGGTGCCCCTAGTGAGTCGCCTGCCATGTAAACCAATGGACAGCTATGCAGTTAACAGACACGCCGGACGTCCCTTGCATTTATAGATAGATATGAAACGTGGAGCATTTTGATTTATGAAGATGAGAACAGCAGTCGGCCAGTTGCATCATTTCCCCTCGAATTGTGTGTAATCCATCAAAGCCAGATCCGATTTCCTTCAGTAAATGTCATCAATGATAGAGATATTCCATCCATTCCATTTACTGACTTCAGCAAATTATCAGCAAATAAGAAGTCTATAGCTGTGACGCCCTGCTTCCAGGAGTGGAGTGTTGGCTTCCAATATCACACAATAATGTGTCTGTGTGTGTTTTGCAGACTTGAAGAAATCCCGGGGGTTTAGAATTAGGTGGTGTAATGTAATGTAAGCTGCTGTTCCTTCCGCTGGAGGAGCATCTTGTTATCTCAGCTCCACTACATGCAGTTTTTTTCCATCAAAGCACCTCTCTACGTTGCTTATTGTGCGGCTGCAGAGAGCAGCTCTTGCAGCCTGCCTGCTTGATATGCAGCAGTGTCTAGTGGCTGCTGGGCTCCCACGCCTCCCTGACTGGAGCCTTTAAGTCTTGGCGCAGTCAGAGAGAGCCTCGCTCATCAATGGCCCCACTGAGTGACGATGACAGTGCCACACGGAAAACACATCGATTAAATGGCTCATCTTTTAATGCCATACTCCACGTCTGCCTGCACCGCATTGCTCTCATCCTTCACTCCGCCCCAAAAATGAAATCTCTGCAATTGCGTTAGCTTTCAACATGGGAGGCAACGCTGTCACGCTCGCACATAGTCGGGGAGGAGAGGAGTCTTTGGAGAAAAGGTAGCGAGTAGGAGCATGTGAAACAGAAGGAGATGAAGAAGAAGATAAAAGAAAGACAAAGTTAGTACAAGAGAAAGTGTCGTAATACAGTCTCAGGAGCTCGGGCTGGATTTACTTTTGTCACTTTCTTTAACACATTTCAGTCGACGTCAACTGCTCTTACAGCTCTGTGAATGTGAGATGGTTGGTGCTTCACAATTAATCGCAAAATACTGCGACCAATATCGCAATATCCAAATGATGAAAATGTGACGAAAAAAAAAGACTCAAAGGCCCCAAAATTCTTGCTTTCAGGGCTGCAACTAACAATTATTTTCAAAATTGATTAATCAGTACTGGTTTGCGTTGGTCCATGAAATGTCAGAAAATGTGAAAAACATGTTCATCAGTGTTTCCCAAACCTCGAAATGATGATGTCAAAATGATTCAGTTTTTTTTTTTAATGATTTCTTTGTTAGGCGGAGCAAATAAACTTGGAAATATTCACATTTAAGAAGAAAAGCCGAGGGATTGTTTTAAAGATCAAAATAGTTGAGTATTCATTCAGTAACGGCTTAGCCGGCATGTCAGTGTGGGGCTTATATTCACGCTGACGATATGGATCCCAAGTGGGTTTGTCCATACTTTCTAAGTGAGCACTAAGTGAGCCTGAAGTGGGCAAATTATGCAGGTCCCACATGATTTCAGTAACATGGGCCCCAGATGGGAAGCCCATGTGGCCAAACATGGAAGGGGCCACCATGGAAACCATGGACAAACTCACTTGGGATCCATAATGTAAGCCTGAATATAACTCTGATGGAGCCCACATTGACATGCTGTGTGGGGGATGAATCATGTTTTCTTGCAAGACTCCAAAACATGTCAAATCTTTATGAATTTGATACGATTTTTCATAAAAATGAAAGTAACAATGCAAATATGATGAATAAATCAAACCGCAATTACAATAGATGATTTTTCGACCATACCGTGCGGCGCTTATGTGAGCAATGTTTCACCACGAGTGATGATGTGTGTGCCTGTTCTCCAGCCATGTAAACAAGCAGAGGGAAGCAGCGTCACTGCTCGATTGTTTGTGGATGCATGACACCTTCTCATATGGGGATGTATTTCGATAAAAGTGCGGAGATGTGAGAAGCCCTGTTAAGATAGCGGCTCGCCCAATCTGCTCTGTCTTATGAAAGTATCAGAGTGGGAAGACGAGCTCTAGGCGCAACAGCCATATTTATATTCCAATCTTCTCCACAGAAACCCACATTGCCAGACTCATAAAAGATTCATCGAGCAGGGGAAAGCAAGGTCGTACAGAAAACTGGTCAGGAGGTGCCTTCTGCAATGCAAAAAAAAAGGGCAGACGGATGCAAAAATAAAAAAAAAGGAAAAACTGTGGGTGAGCCTCGTATATAATGGCAGTTACTACGGTAACATGTGCTGTTGCACCTATTAATGGTGGCAGTGTGTCCAGCGCTGACCAGATGATCAAGCGTGTCCATGCTCTAACTGGCATTTGTCACATTTACCATACCAAACGGCAGGTTTAACAACCTCTGCCCGAGTTTGTTGGTATTGACTCTGCGCATTGTTTTGCTCTCTGTCTGTTGTGGAGCCCGATGCTGAGCGGGAGACGATGTGTGCGTGTGTGTCTGTTTTTGGTGTTGTCAGAGAAATGTCACTCTTGCTTAGAGTCACAGACATAAACCTCTGCGAGTCCTGCACCCTCCAGCACAGTCGCACAGAAGGAAAGAGACAAAGTGGGAGACAGAATGCAATATAGGGATGGTTTTCATCCTACCAGTCAAGGTGACGCCTCTATAAACTGTTGACAGGCAAGCATACAAATAGCATCCTATATATTACTTTTGATCCAACTTATCTTTTTTTTGTTGTTGTGAAATTGTCTGGAACAGTAACAGCCTGAAGTGTGACACATGTAAATGCAGTTTCCTTTTGATCCTGCACAAAATAAAAGAGGTAACCAGTCCCTGCCAGGTTTAAAGAGGCAACAGACCACTTTCAAGTCTCCAGCATTTTTGAGGTGTTAATAGTAAAGGTAGGGTTGGAGATCCTTGAAAATCAAGCTACATTTTGAATTCAAAGGTCCAAGCCCCTTTCTTTGGACTTCCCTCCGAAGCTCCGCCTGCAGAGCACAGGAACGCGCAATGAACACGGATTCACGAGCACTGTGCAGCATCGGTAACTCTCTGTACTTTTCGGTGATGCTAACTTTTTTGGATACTACTTCAAATGAGTTCACAGAGACATAAAGCTAACCTACTGGTCACCACAGCATCACTTTGCAGCCATTTGTGGGCTTTCAGTTGTCGGCATCATTCAAACGCAGCACCGATGTTCACTCTGGCCTTAAGTCGCTCTGCATCAGCCTTTTTCTTGGCAGTAGATATCCCAAAAACTGTCTTTCTTTTGCGACCAACACCTGTTGTTGGCACCTTTTCTGTCACAACGTTGCTGCAACTGTCTCGTTGGATTAAGCAAGCTAGCATAAGCTCTGGCGTTGTCTTCTGAGCATGTGCGATTAGTGCATGAAGACGTAAAAATGCTCCAGAAAATGATCTCCCGCCCTACTCGTTAAGACGCAACAGGAGAAAACTACAGCACTCAGTAAAAACCAGTTAGACATTTTCCAAGAAAACTTAAGGGAAACAAACGTTAAGGACCATCTGGGTATCATCTGCATATACATGGACATGATGTCATTGATGGGGCTGAACCATTTGAGTAAATATTTATTTATTTCAGGGATTTCTTTTGACATATATTGAGAGCAGCACTGGCACTGAGACTGCGACTGAAAGGTCGTTCTACGTCAAAGGCTTTTCTCCTCCCGAGTCAATCTATGCATCTCACTCAATCTGCTCTCTACTCTCCTTGACTTTGAATGAGCGGGACCAGGTTTTTATATCTATTATATCATGGACGGGCGAGGGGTTGACCAAATGGCAAAATCGGAATGCAACAGCACGTGTTTGGCCAGTAGATCCACATGGTTTTGAGCGCAATTCAAATACTTTACACTTGCGTCAATAAATAACATTACTACAGGCCCATATACACTGGTAATCGTGTGGAAAAAGTGGTTTAAGTGTTAAGGGAAGGGTTTTGAGGAACTTGTGGCAAAAATCTAAATCCCAGCTGCTGCAGCCTGGTAATTTGCCAGAGGTGGGTCCTTCAAACACAGAGCTGATACAAGTCTGACTTCACAACATCATACTTACAGGTTGAAGCCAAAAAAAGTTGTCTAATTCAGCTTTAGCTTTAGCGTGTATGAATGAGACAGCAATACGCTTTAGCATTTGTTCCCATAAGACCTTCAAGACCGCTGATTACGAGCTGACCTACAGTTCAGCCAGCACAGTCTGCAGGGGTTGCTAATGGTCATTTTTAGGACGGCAGGCCGCTGGCTTTCTTTTTTTTTTTAAATGAAGACAGAAAACAGCAACAGAGGTCAGTTACAGTGCACACAAGCCTGGAGCACCGAGGCCGGTCTGTGCTTCTGCATGAGTAAGTGGTTTAAATCATGAAATAAATACCAAGACATGTCTCATGACATTTAAAAAAGGTCCAAACGAATTCATGAAATGAAATCAGAGCACAAACAGCAAAGTAACTGATCTGCTTTCTGTGTCAGTTAGAGGAAAGAGGGAGAGGCATAGTGACATTTAGTCAGTGCTAAAAATGGCTGCTGTGAGAATCTGCACAGAATACGAGCGTTGCGTTACGTGATCTATTGGAGCCGGCGCTTTAAGATCGCAGTTTGGTGTGTTGTTTGATTCTGGTAAGAAGGTCACGTGTGTTTGCGTATGCACATGCTTGGAAAAGGGCATTCCAGCTGGGAAGGTGACGCCGCGCAAACACACCCTCCCTACATCGGGGGGACAATCTAGAAAAGGACACAGCGCTGGTCTGAGAATCAGGCCGCCGACCTCGCACATCTCTCCAGCCGCCATTCCATCTGTTAACCAATTACCACACAGACTATTGCCCACCTTTGTGCCTCATCCAAGGCTGTGCTGCAAAAGTAAAATCAGTCACCCATATCACCTCAGGCCGCGGGGAAAAAAAAAACCCTCAACTAAAAACGTTCACTTCCATCACCGCACGCTCATTTCAGCTCTGTGTGAGTCATGAGCTGCAAACTGACCCAGAAACAGGTACATCATTATCAAAAACCAGACATCACACAGACACCCCCACCCCCAAAACACCATCCATTAAAATAACACACATCAACACTTCCTTCATCTACACACACACACATATACACAATGTGTAGTTGTGAAAACATTATATTGACTTGCTTCTAAACATCATATCCTGCAGTCGTGTTTGCTGCAAGAACACTTGATAGCTGAGTCTATTCTCAAGGTTGTTAAAATACTCAGGATTTGGGAGGAGATGAGCACACGCACACGCTTCATACGTGACCCATGCCATGAGGACATCTCTCCGTCTCTGAAACACTATTGTCAGACGCTCTTTTAGACTCCTCTTTGTTTCTTTGCAGCATAAGCAGTTGTTGCCAGTGTTCAAACGGCAACCTCTCAACTGAAGGGGTGCGCACAGAACAGCCAATAGGAGGCGCCCTCTCTCCCGTCATGTACCCGTCATGTGTCCCGTAGATTTCTCTGAGACTCAAAAACAGTGTCAAGAGGAGGAGGGAAAGTCTTGTTCTCTCTTTCTCCGATCAATTAATTTGCATTATTCTGATGTTTTATTGATCAATAACAACAAGAAACAGGATTAAATTGAATGCAGTTTTTCCAGATTGAGTGAGGTGAGTCCTCTAAATTTAGAGACAATTTTCTATTTGTCTCCACAAACAAACACACACGTTTTTTTTTAAGTTTGCTTTTTCAAAATCTCTATTTTTCTATACATACACAGTATAAACTGCATGTGCATAGGTGTGTGTATTTATTTGAATGCATGCTGTTTTAAAAACTATAATATTATATTATTATAAATATTTAATACCCATACCTGGTGGTGAACAATTCAGTGGCCATGATGCATAGACAATATATGGATGTATTCAGCATTATGCTGTATGTACATCAGATCAAAATCGTATGTATACTGTATATCCTCACTGTCACTGAGAATGTTATTTATTATTTGTCTCTACACACACACACACACACACCACACAGGTTTGTTCAGCTATTCTTCTTAGGACACATTGGACAGCCTAAGAAAAGCCATATCCTTAACTATAACCAGTTAATGCCTAACCCTGACCTTAACTACAATTCACATCTTGGCCCGACACTTAATCCAGTCCTCAGAAATGAGGTTCCGCCTCATTGAGACCAGGTTTTTATGGTCTCCATGAAGACGACTGGCACTGACAAGGTCAGTGTTTATGCCAGAAAAAAGGTCCTAAAGAGGTAACAAATACACACACACACATGCAGGTTTGTGCATTTGGACAGCCTAAACAAAGCCTTGTCCCTTACCTTAAAGGAATACTTCACCAATTTGCTTTTAGCTTTGTATTACTAGAATAGAGGTAGTATTTTTGAATAGTATTTTCTTTGTTACGTGCCCACCAGTGACACTTGGTCCTGTTAGCGTAACTGTTAGCAAAGATGACGGACACTGTTTACTTTCGGGAATGAGGTCCCGTCCCCCTACGAGTGGGTCTAAAAGGTGCGGAATTAGCATTGCAGTTTCAAGCCTCGGGCAAAGGTGTCACTGGTGGGCACGTAACAAAAAAAGAATGAAGATATTTCTCGATTGGGAAGCACAATTTTTCAAAAACCCTACCCCTATTCTAGTAATACAAAGTTAAATGCAAATCAGTGAAGTATTCCTTTAATCTAATCACAATTCACATCTTGGCCCTACATTTAATCCAGTCCCTGAGAAATTAGGTTCTGCCTCAATAGGACCACATTTTGGGCTCCATAAGGACGACTGGTCTTGACAAGGTCAGTGTTTATGGTCCTTAAAAGGTAACAAATACAAGTACACACACAGGTTTATGCAGCTATTCTTCTGCATTGACTTGCATTCATTTGGACAACCTAAAAAAAAAGCCTTAACCTTAACCTTAAAAAAAGGTCCTAAAGAGGTAACAAATACAGGATAACACACACACAAACCTCTAATGCAGGCAAAATAAAAGCGCATCAAACATGAAGACAAGGAAGTGGGCAGTGGAAGACACAGAGGCTCAACAGCTCTCTGCTCCTTTTTTTTTTCCCCTTTAAGCAGCATCTCTTTTATGAAACAAAATCTCTTTACTGTGCCACGACTCTGACTCGCACAATGTGCTATCATTATCGCACACTGATTCCAGCTCTACCCTAATCAGTCATGTCACAAGCGCATACTATTCAATCTCTTCAAGCAGCACTGAATCAAACATAATGCAACCTCATTATCTGTGGCTGATTGTGAAGCAGCAACCTTTGTATATTAATGGGGAGTGCATGGAGGTGGCTGCAGACGGAGCGGCTAATCCAACCGCGCCTCACCCACACGGTGCTAGAGGTGATTGTTACTGAATGACAGGCGACACAGAAATTAGGCTACGTGGTGAAGCTTTCTTATTTAACAGAGCGAGAGACGTGTTGAAATGACACCCTTTTTCTTGCTTTTTGTAGTAGTTGTGGACTCCATTAAAGGTAGGGTGTGTCATTTTGTTTAGGGATGGCCCGACACTCGGGATGATGATTATGTTTTTGTAGCTGACTAATCCGTCAAAATTGTATTGATCAGTTTGGCGATTAGTCACAACAAACTCGTTCACTGGCTTTTGCTCAGACATATGTTTTTAATAGAAAAAGGAAAAGTCCATATCCAGGGCCAGATGAGGTCAAATAATAGAACATTCAGAACAAACCATAAAGATGAAGTAAAGAATTCAGAGATCACATTTGAAATTAACGATTCCATAAAATAAGTTTGAATTGAATTACCCATGGAATAGCCTCAGAAAGGGCCTAATATCAACATTGGATGACAGCTTCAAAAGTTATGTACACATCAGTTGGAGGACTCACAAAAGACAATAAATGTAGAAAAACACATTAACATATTATCTATTAAGGGCTGTATACAGTTGTATGGTGGGCCAGATGTGGCCCCCGGGCCTTGAGTTTGACATAAGTCATAATCACAGATAGTGTGTTGCGTTCAAAGACCCTGGTCAATATTCACCACTTCTGCCAGATCTACAGCATGTTGAGCTTCGAGGAGTAGCTAAGAGATGCATTCAAGAAACAACAACTTTTGGTGTTTTGGATGTAAAGGTGGGTGGATGTTTTCAAAGTGTAGACAGCTCTTTGACACTTACTGTTTAGACCCAAGCTTTTAATTGAGCAAATAAATGCAATATGTGCTTGATACAGAATATGTAACGTCATGTTAGATTTAATGTTTCTATTTACCTGTGTTCCTAAATCAGACCAGCACTAGACCTGTCAGCGTACAGCGATGTGATTTACACACTGGCAGGTTTACGTCTCTGCTCCTGCAGCTCTCCATTTGTTTAATTCTGCAGGTGGAGGTTGGGCCGTGGCTTGGCAGAGCACAGTCTGTCCACGCTGCTTCCTGGTGTCCTTTCTCCGGGGAAATAAAGGCGACTTGCATGCCTGCTCGTCTTCGACATCCCCCCCCAGTGCACTGCACTGTCTGATCCCTTAATATTTTTAAATGCTTTTAACATGTCGGCAGGCTAATAATGGCAGAGAGTACATTTTTGTATTTTTACAAGGTGAGACAGGCTTAAATGTTGGTTGCCATGTCTGAGAGGACAGGGGAGGGGGAGCCTTTCATTGTGACCATGCTGCTTTGCTGTTGTTGGACTGGTACCAGAAATAGAGATTGTTTTGTTGTCCTCAGGGTCAGTGCCAGGTCAGTGGACTGCATAACTGTATTACAAACATTAACCAATCCATCTGTTTGTCTTCCATGACTGGTGGAGCTGAGTTCTGTCCTGATTGTGCTCACAGGTGGAGACACTGTATATACCATTAGTATCATGTAGGTTTGGGCAGATGATTGATGTCATCATACACTGCAAGTGGCTAATGTACATCTCAATGTAGAGTCGTCACATGGGCACACACTACCCATTAATCTCCTCTCCGCTCCCTTTCACTAACTCTGGCTGCAGCATTAAAATAAGCAACTATTCTTAAATGACGAAGGCCGAGTGAGTCTGTGACAGAGAACCAGCAGAATTATTCCTCCCCATCACATTATTTATTTCACTTTTTCTATCTTTTCTGCTTCTATATTTTTTTTTTTTTTTTTTTTCAAATTGCAATTTTTAAAATACAATATCGCAATTTTTTCCCTTACACATATTGTTGTGAGCCTGACAGTCGTGATGCGTTCAGGGCATATGTGCTCATTACTGTCCCCCTGAGTATGTGATATGAACCATGTGTGGAAACATAAAGGGATTTATTCATTTTCTCAGTTCCTTGAATGCATCACAACTCAGATGACGACTGAAAAATAAAAAAAACTACAAAACCTTTATGGTACCCTGTTCTCATTTTCAGCCACCAGGGGGCATCTCAGTCGGCGCCATTACTCGTGTTAAAGCAGCATTGGATGATGGGAGTTGTAGTTCTCATGTATGACATCAAACAACATCTGTTTTGTTTTTTTTAAATGAAACTTTAATGAGGAAAATTTACAGAATTAACCTTTAACTGATACATTAAAACCGGTTGTTTGAGCAGCAGGTGGCACTGCTGTTCATCTTCACACAACTAAAACTTTATTGTGTCTTATAAAAGTGTTTGTTGTTTCATGTAATAATTTACACATTTTGTATCAATCAAAAATTATATTTTTGTATTATTTATTATTATTGATTATTATTGATTTTAGATGAGGGAGATAAAAAAACATCTAAATATAGTGTGACACAAAAGAAATAAAAAAACCTGCCTCAGTTATCGGTCATCTGCTGACTGGTTTCCAAAAATTGGCATCAGACAGAAAAACGCATAGAAGTTCCTTTAATGTGGACTTTTTGAATATACTTCAATCAGATTAAACAAAAATTACTTAATATGTTTTTTTTTTTTTACTTTTATTAACTTGAAGTTTCGGACATACAGCACGTTGAATGCTTTTTTGCTAACTGCCACTGATGAGAACTCATTAGGTACCAAAATTTGACACTGAGACCCAGTCGATACCAAAAAACCCATTAAAGTCTGATACCCAGCCCGACGTCCACCCTGACCCAGTGATCAGCTGTTTTAAAAGTGTGCTTCAGCTTTACATTCAAGGACAATGAGACGCCTTGCTACAGCTGTGCCAATCAAACCCCCACGTTTTGTTTCCGTCGTCCATAACAATGTTTTACAACACAAACTTAAAAGATGCCAATCGAGTGCTAATTGCAAAACTCCAGCATCAGGTCTTCTTACAACTTTCCATCTCATTTTTGTACGCTGTTTTTTTATAGGAAATCAGAGCTGATCTAGAGTGTGTGCAGCTCGTGCCAGATGATGCTTCACACAGCCACGTGATTTACGAGCACCAGCTCCTTTTCACTCCCTGTATCTTCTGTCCATAAATCGACCCAGTGGCTGCTTTCGTTGCCGGTGCAATCATCGCGCCAGTCCGACGCGAGGAAACACAACTCAACAAGCTCCCGAACAGCGGCTCATTCAGGCTGATTGTTTGTCCTGATCCCTGGTGAGCGACGGGATCAAGTAAATTAATGAAAACCAACTGCTTACACGGGGTTCTGTCTCTCTCACTGAGAATGACAAGCAATTAGGTCCTCGCCCCCCCCCCCCCCCCACGCAGCACATGTTGTTGGAAGAAAAAAACAAAACACAAATGCAAGTGTTCATTTCCATCACTCAAAATCCACATGTGCATCTTTCAAGCAATGAAAACAATACACTAAAAAAAACAGAAGCCAATAACGACAACTGGCTTCATTTAGTGTGTTATAAGGAGACGCCAATACACAAAAATCTGTGGATACATTTGGTTACAAATGTCGAAAAAAAATTAATCAAATTTGATTTAGACGGAATCAAAAAAGTCAGTTTCAACAACAGCTAAATATTAAATGTAAACTGGGATCAGAGAAGAGGAAAAAGGCATTTAAAACAGGTGGAATTACAACCTTTTTACTGAAGGGACATGTACTCTTGTTTTGTTTTGATTCCGATTCCTTGGCTCATGATTGGATTGAAAATCATTTTTCGCTTGAAAACTATTTTGGATTTAAAGTTGATTGAGTACATAAAGCTGCTACTTTCAGCACTGACTCTGCTGCTGTGTGCTAAGAAAAGTGGTGTCGTCATGAAATCAGAGTAAAGTGTTTCAGTAGATTTAATATTTGGAAAAAGGCGACGGAAACACAAGCAAATCCAAGAACATTTTTTACTTTTATTTAATCATAAAACAGGTGTTTGGATGTAATTTTTCTTTTTGTCTTTTTGCCTGTTCAGAAGTTTGTTAGCGTGGTGTTGTGTGTGCGGGTGCCAGCCGCTGTTAAGCTTCCTTAAACTGTGTCGGAAATATTGTGTGAGTCATGTCAAGCTCCTCCTTCTTTCCCACAACACCCAAACACCCATCCAAAGTGCACCCAAAAAGCTCGCTTTGCTGTTCCCTACTAACAGTCAGTGCGGTTTATGTGCATGTTAAAAGTCCGATTTTAGTCGGACTAAGACAATCATTTGGTTTTCTTAATGTCATGTAAACACGTTAGTCCGACTTAAATGGAACTAGTCTTAGTCGGACTAACATACCTGAATAATGCGATTCATAGTCCGATTACTTGTGCATGTATTCGTTAGTCGGACTGGAGTCGGACTTAAATATTCCCCTAAATTCTGTCCCCGGCCTTTTACCCGGCAATAGAAGGAGGAGGAAACTGATTCAATACGCACTAGCTTACAGAGAGATACAGCACCACCTACTATATGGAGGCGGAGTCACTTGGACTCGGCAAGTTGTGCGACTGCCTGTCTTAGTCAGGCTGACCTTAGCTCGATTAATCTGTGCATGTAAACGTGCTTAGTGTTAACCGGGAAACGAAGAATCAATTTAGAAACTTTAGAATCACGATTTTTACGCCTGTAAACAAAAAACCATGTTGTCACAGCTTTGAGCAGCCACAGCCTCTCCTTCAGGCTTCAGCGTCCTCTTTTATATCAGTGTGATGGTTGAACACAGCAGGAGTGAGAGGAAGTCGTGTCTTTGTGATCCGCCGTCATTCATCTGAATATACAGAGAAAGTGACTGACGGGAATTCAAAGCTTTGTTTTGTACAAAGAGTATATCCTGTCTTCAGCCAAAACTCAAAGTGTTATGAGGCCTATTTATGTCTCACCTGACTGTCTCTTCTTCATTTGTCTCCGCAAACCTTCTTTCCCCCCTTTTTTAACGCCAAACCCATCCATCACACGAGATTTAGGTCTCACTCTTCACGCGGTCAACGGAACGTCTGAGATAAATCAGGTTATGCCCCATAATTTCTGCCGTTGCACTAAATTTACAGTCTTAACAATCGATGCCAAGCTATTAATATTAATCAGAGTAAAACGCTGGGTTTTGCAGAAAATTCATTAGAATCTCTACTCAGCCAAGATGCTCTCATTTTTGACTCTAGTTTTAAGAGAACTTTTTTTCCCCCTGTATAAAATTCACTGCACCGATTCAAAGAAAGATATAAATATACTGTGTATATTAAATTATAACAGATTACTGCACATTATGCACTTTGGATTAGTGCATGTGCCACATGCACAGTTGTTATTTATTGATGATGCACTGACACACTAGTTATTTTTATACGATTATTGTTATTGTTGTACTCTCTTGTATTACACTGTGGTTTTAACCACCTTTATTCATGCGGCTGATCGTTTGGATTTAGTTTTATTTATTGAAAGAAATGAAGAGAGACTGGGGAAAAAAAAAAGAGAAGACGGTACAGATGCCAACTGCCATAAAACACCAAGAACAATAAACAACAGTGTAAAGCCACAGAGTGTATACGACATATTGCTGCAGGCAGAGATGCAACAGCAATTTAATTGTACACAACAATAAAGAAAATACAATTTTTTTTATCTTTTTTTATCTCATGTGAGGAATGGAGATGTGCGATAATTTGGATCCATTTGAAAAAAAGTCGCCTAAAATTATAGGAATAACCTTTCGAGCAGGAATGCTATTGGAATATTTCATGGAATTATTTGTGAACAAGATGCATTCAGGAAACCTCGAAAATTCCATCACTTCTAGAAAACACATGTGAAGTCCACTTACTAAATGCTTTCTGCTGCTGCTGCTGCCACCTTGTGATTATAGATGCACCACAAATTAGAAGGTAAAGCAACCTTTTTAATTGTCACAGTAACTGAGCGGCTTTTTATAATCAATAAAATAACAGAATAATCAAATACTAATACCCATCCATCCGTGACCAAAGACATTATCATAATAAAGAAAATCAGTTCCAAATTAGTCGATGGCAATAATTATTGTGATAATATGTCAGTGTGAAGTGAAAGCTAAAGAAACATCGTTTTTTTAAGGTTTTAATGCACAACAAACATCAATCTGAGGGAAAACACAATCTGTTATGTCCCCAAAGTGTGTTTGCACAGTGCATAAACACAGTTTTGTTATATTAATATTGAAGAAAACATCATCATACATATTGTTATTGACTTATTTGCAGTATTTTTAGGGGAAAACTTAACCACATAAATGCATAAATGCACACAGACGCCGGCCCTTGTTTCGTGTGTCTGCTTTGAATCACGGTGAGACATCTGTGCCAAGGTCAAGCAGGTGCCCATCTGTATCAGTATCAGTAGCGTCGAGGTCTCACTGGGCTTTATGGTACTTAACAAACACATGCGGCGAACGCACAAGTGCATCTGTCTCATTAAAGTCCTCTGAATATTTCATACGCCGATACTTTGCCGAGACTCTTACACAGGAAATATGTGGACGTCTCGACTCTGGCTGATAGCGAACGAGCGTTAACCTCGTCGCAGTTGCAACAGTCATCAATTCTTTATGTTTGCGGCGCAGTCTTAAGGTGACGAGTGCCGTCATATTTTCTCTCTGCCATGTTAATATTTAATGGAAACACTTGCGGCAAATTGTCCCCAAAGGCCAATTACGGTGTGAACTCACAGACGGAAAGCGTTTCCACGTGGCGGTAACTCATCTTTACACACACACGCTGCTTAAAGGAGAGACGTGTGCAATTTAGAGTGAGAAAGTAAAGATACCAACTCTCTTAAACTCCATATAAATCCACAGTTACTTTTGAAGGTAATCGTTTTAGTCGCCTTATTATTGAAGTCGTTGTCGTCGTCGCCTGCTGCTGCTGCTGTTGTTTGTCTTTGAAAATTGCGACCACGTACTGTTGACAAGCTCAAGTCTTGTTTACAGAAAAGAATGGGCAAACATTTCAGCAGCAAAGCTGCGAAAATTAGTATCTTCAAAAGATAAAAAAGAAAAGGCGGGGAAACTTTTCCTCTGTGACAACTTTTTTTATTTCTGAATTTGTTCCCGGCGTTTAACAGACAGAATTAAGTTTGTGGGCGGAATCACTGGGGCTGAAAACAATTCTTCAATTCTTACTTGATTTCTTAGTTAACCATCAACTATTTTGATCATCTATTCATGAGTTTGAGTGTTTTTTTGTTCGTTTGTTTCTTTTTTTTACAATTACAATGAGCTGTCTGGCTTTTCTTTGCTTCATGTAACAAAACAAATCATTAAAAGTGAATGATTTAGGTTTATGGACAACATAAGACATTTGAGAACAGTTTTTAGGTTTGGGAAACACTGATCAACGTTTTCCAGACATTTTATGGACCAAAAGACTCATCAATATATTTAGAAAAGAATCCATGGATTAACCAATTATGAAAAATAGTTGTTAGTTGCTGTCTGAGAAGACACAAACACATGTTTTCTCTGTTAAATAAAGGTTCAGGTGGATTTTATAAAATGGTAAATTTCAGCATCATATTTTTGAAATTGCACAAGAAATTTCATGCTTTATAAAAAATATACTTCATTAAATGTAAAACAAAGGAAACCAGAATTGGAAGTTCTTGTTGTTTATAGCTTATTATGCTATTATTTTACTGGCCCGGCCCACTTGAGATCAAATTGTGCCGTATGTGGCCCCTGAACTAAAGTTTCAGGTTCTTAAATGTGAATATTTCCTTTGTTTCTTTGCTCCATATAAACAAAGAAATCATTCAAACTGAATCAGTTTTGGTTTGTGGACCAAACAATACATGTGAGGACCTCATCATTTCCAGGTTTGACAAACACTGATCAACCTTCTTTTTTTTAACGTTTTTCTGACATTTTATGGACCAAGCGATTACTCGATTAATCAAGAAAATAATCGTTAGTTGCAGCTCTAGTCTCCATGGGGCCCTGTGATGGACTGGCGACCTGTGCAGGGTGTGACCCCGCCAAACCAGCGACCCTCATGTGGAGGATACAGCAGCAGAAGAGGGGTGAGCACTGTCCATGGTCCTGAAAATCAAACCCTGTGCAGGAGGAGGAGGAGTGCGCTGTCCGGCTCAGATCACGGCGCTATTTTCAGTCGTCCTGAATAACAGACTGCAGACTGTGGCCACTTTATCAGCAGACTTTAATATTATTGAAACTGTCAGGGTTTTTTTTCTCTTTTACTGACCAGCTGAACCCCTGCACATGCTCACATGCTCCTGCCTTTGACTGAAAGCTTTTCTGGGTCAGATAATTTACCGTCCATCACCTCAATTCACAGCTGTCACGTCAAAACTCATCATCTCTTGTTATGTATGTATTTATTTTTTTTTTTTACATATATTGCACCGCTGCTTTTCATGCACACATCACACGTCTCCAGGATGAGGCTGCGCGTGGTTTCTGTATTCACACGTCAACAAACCACAGATCGAGGGTGCAAACAAACAAACTGTCAGTGTCACGCTTCTTTCATTCAGCTTAATCAGCGCAATCAGCTGCAGGCTTGTGCTTCTCAACACCTGTCTTCTCTGACACTGATGCAAAGGTATTTATATATATATTCATATTTATACATATATAGTGTATCTATATGAGCCAAGCGGTGTAAGCAACAACCTCCAGGGCATCATCATCACAACCATCACAACAACATCAACCTGCAGAAATCACTTAGACTCTCAAGGTAAAATCTTACGTTTTCCCCCCTTTAAGACTATGGAACCTGCGTTTACTGCACTCCTTGTAATTAATACCATAAACAACAATATTTATGCCACTCTTAAAAATGTCAGTGAAGTGAACCGACGAGAACTGCTCTGCTTATTGAACTTTCCCTCTCTTGCTGCTGCCGTTGCTTCTCCTCGCAAGGTTACACACACAGTGGCGTGCACGGGCATTTCACAACACGGGGGCTCGAGTGAAAAAGCCCCCCACCTCACCATAATTATAAATGATAAAAAAAAAAAGTTACAGAGGTAAATCTTGTACTGTGAATGTCCGTTCAATGTGTGGCTGTGTTTTGTGTATTTTGGTGTGGGCATTTTGCTACCATGGTCACCACGGCAACCTGCATACAGATCAACGTAAGGTGTGGGCAGCGTTTGTTACCATTAATTTTCTCGACCGTGTTGTGACACAGAAGCAGCTTGTTTAGTGGTATTCATGTGCAACCCTGCCCTCCCAAATTCACAAACATATTTTAAGTCCAAAAATCATCATTTGAAGTTCTTTTACTGTCGTATTTCGAACAATATCTCTCGCTCGCACACCGCCAAAGTCGGCACTTCACACACTGGTGTCCGCAGTGATCAGAGATTGAATGAACTGACGGAGAGACAATGATTAATATCTTAATTTCATTGGAAATTACATCTTTCAACCATGTTGAAAGTTCAGCGGTGTCACCTGTAGCCAGGCTCCTATTGGACGACCCCAGCTGTCAATCACCGTTTATTTAACTGGGAACATAACAGTCACAAAATCCACAGGAAAAAGAGCGACTGAGACCATAAACGTTCACTGTTGTTATAAATCAAGTTCACGTCCCAGTTCTTTTTGGATCGCCCCCTGGTGGCTATCCGGTATATGTTTTCTTATAAACCGGAAAACCCTACGTCCATTTATTTTACATAACGTCTATGCTTTATACTCGATTCACTGACTAGTCCTTAACGTCCCTGGAGCAAGGACTCAATTTATTGTCGGTGCAACAATATCAGGAAAATCTCCTGCAGCATAATCTAAAATGTATGTAACTCTAATCTGGTCATTTATCATGGTCATTTATAGGCTGGTACTCGACATCCATCCACTAAATGCTTGCAAATGTGCTTTTGTGTTGTTGTGTCCTGTTCTTTAGTACAATATAATCCTTTTCCTTAATGTTTCCCAGCACAGAAAATGAGACTCTCCCTCACTTTTATAGAAAGGTTAAATAAATAAAAATAAAAATATCAATTCAAGGCCCCAGCAACAAGTTTCTAAAATTAATGTGTAGAAAAAATGACTGCTGCCTCCAGGAAATTGCAAGTGAAATGCATTATTACTCACTTTAATGAGGATTGAGAATTGATGCCATATGGGCCACATAAAAAAAAATGAAACATACAATTAGAAAAGTAAATAAATGGATAAAAATGTCTTGCCTTCTGTGGTTAGAGGGCTGAACGTGGCAGGTGCTTGAGCACCACCTGGGGTCTGTCTGTGCACGTCCACGGTTCAGGACTGTATTCCAAAATGCCCATTTACTGTTGCACCATCTGCACTGTCACATTATCACATATCCCCCCCCCCCACCCCCCGGTTTTAAACTCTCCCACACGCCTATTCTGGGC